>NC_046662.1:61937600-61938949 GCF_010883055.1 Belonocnema kinseyi | reverse complement strand
CAATCTGAACAATCTCTATCCCATCCACACACTACTCCTTTCCCCTGCCGAGTGAGTCACGCCTACCCCGAAAGGGAAATGGCTTAATGGTGTAATAATAATTTTTATTAAGGGAATAATTTTGAATTTTTTCTAAAATTAAGAACGAAAATTTTTTATTTCTAATATTTATATTGAGCCCAATTGGAGGAAATATTGTCTGCAATTTTTTATGAATTGGAAGAGGAAAGTTTGTTTATTATTATGATTTTTTTTAGACTGGAAAGGAACTGAATTTTTTCACTAATTGAAACGGTTACTTTGTTATTAATTTAAGTGAAATGTGCAAATTTATACCTCTAATTAGACCTTTATCTTTTATTTTTTTAATAACAAAACCATATTTTTTATAACAGTTCGATGAAAAGAGCACGAGATGTTAGAGATCAATTAGTCGGTTTGATGCAACGAGTCGAAATGCAACTTGTTTCTGGCATTACGGAAACTGTTAATATCAGGAAGGTAAAAGAGAACGCTTTTTAAAAAAATATATTTTTTATGTATAATATTATTTGTGGAGAGTTTTGATAATAAAAAAAAAAATTATTTAGGAAAAATTAAAACATGAATTTCTTTTTACATTCACAGGCAATCACGGCAGGATATTTTTATCATGTAGCGCGGTTATCAAAAGCTGGAAATTATAAAACAGCAAAGCACAATCAAACCGTTTCGATACATCCAAATAGTTCGCTTTTTCAGGAATTACCCCGATGGCTTCTTTATCACGAATTAGTGTTTACAACAAAGGAATTTATGCGACAGGTAAATGCATTTATATTTTTTAAAATCAATTTTAATAACTTAATAAGTTCGAAAATCAGTTTAATTTTTCAGACTTCTCACGGATTCGATTATTCCGAGCTTTTTCCCGTTTGAAACATTTTTTTTCTATATTTTCCAGGTTTTTTCTCTTTTTTTTTTCGTTTTTCGCTCAAATACGAGTGAAATTAATAGGTTCACCGTGTTCTTTCTCCTTTTCCTTTATTTTTCTTTTCTTTTCCCCTTTCTTATTTTATCGTTCTCTTTCTATTTCTTAATTCCCCTTTACCGTTTCCCTTTTCACCTTCTCTTTTTCAGCCTTTCCCCTTTTCTTTTCTCTCTTTCCTCCCTCCCTTTTTCTCTTTCTCATTTCTCCCTTCCCTTCTTTTCTTTTCCCCTTTTCACCCTTTCCTCTTTTACTTTTCTCTGTCCCATTTTACTCATTTCTCCCTTCACCGTATTCTTTCCCCTTTTCCTTTCCCCTTTCTTATTTTATCCACCCCCTTCCCTTTTCCCAATTCCCCCTTACCGTTTCCCTTTTCACCTTG
>NC_046662.1:61923250-61937500 GCF_010883055.1 Belonocnema kinseyi | reverse complement strand
TTCTTCCTCCCTTTCCCCGCTCTCTTTTTCTCTCCCATTTCTCCCTTCCCATTTTTCTTTTTTTCTTTTCCCCTTTTACTCCTTTCTCCCTTCGCCATGTTCTTTCAACTTTCCCTTCATTTTTCCTTTTCCTTTCCCATTTTTCATTTTTTCCTTTCCTTTTCCACTTTTGACCCCTTTTCCCTTTCCCTTTGCGCCCTTTTCCATTTTCCATTTTCTATTCTCCCTTCCCCTTTCTCCATTCCATTCTCTGTTTCCCATTTCTATCTTTCCCCCTTTACTTTTCTCTCTCCCCTTTTACTCATTTCTCCCTTCACCGTGCTCTTTCCACTTTCGCCTCATTTCCTCTTTCCTTTTCTCATTTCGTATTTTATCCTTCCCCTTTCTTTTCCTCATTCCCCTTTACCGGTTCCCTTTCCCCTTTTCTATTCTATCGTTTCCCCTTTTTCTCTTTCCAATTTCTCCCTTCCCATTTTTCTTTTCCCCTGTTCACCCTTTCCCCTTTTACTTTTCTCTTTCCCCGTTCACTCATTTCTCCTTTCACCGCGTTCTTTCTCCTTTTCCTTCATTTTCCTTTTCTTTTCCCCTTTCTTATTTTATCGTTCCCTTTCTATTTCTTAATTCCCCTTTACCGTTTCCCTTTCCATTTTCACCTTTTCTCTCCCATTTCTCCCTTCCCAATTTTCTTTTTTTTTCCCTTTTCACCCTTTCCCCTTTCACTCATTTCTCCCTTCACCGTGTTCTTTCCCCTTTTCCTTCATTTTTTCCTTTTTCTTTCCCCTTTATTATTTTATCCATCCCCTTCCCTTTCCATTTTCCTAATTCCCCTTTACTGATTCCCTTTTCACCTTTTCTTTTTCACCCTTTTCCCCTGCCTTTTCTCCCTTTCCCCGCTCCCTTTTTCTCTTTCCCATTTCTCCCTTCCTATTTTACCTTTCTCTTTCCCTTTTTACTCATTTCTCTTTTCACCTTGTTCTTTCCCCTTTCCCTTCATTTTTCCTTTTCCTTTCCCCTTTCTTATTTTATCCATCCCCTTCCCTTTTCCCAGTTCCCCTTTACCGTTTCCCTTTCCCTTTTCACATTTTCTTTTTTACCCTTTCCCCCTTTTTTACTTTCCTATTTCTACCTTCCCATTTTTTCTTTTCCCCTTTTCCCTTTTACTCGTTTCTTCCTTCGCCGTGTTTTTCCCCTTCCCTTTCTATTTTCCTTTTTCTTTCCCTTTTCTCATTTTATCCTTTCGTTTTCCCCATTGCCTTAAACATTTCCATTTTTACCCACTTTCCTTTCTCCTTTCCCGTTGCGCCCTTTTCTCATTTTCCCTTTTCTCATTTTATCCTTCCTGTTTACTTTTGCAAATTCCCTTTACCGTTTCCATTTCTTCTTACCCCCTTTCCTTTCTTATCCTTTTCGCCCTTTCCCTTTTTTCCATTCCCCTTTCCACGTTCCGTTCTCCTGTTTTAGGTTCTCCCGGATTGAAGGTTTAATAATTTAGATAAACTTTTTCTTTTTCCCTTTCCCTTTTCACCGATCACCCCTATTTCTTTAACATTTTCTTCTCTTCCCTCTCGTAAATATTGTATAATTAAAGAACCCTAAGAATAGTGTTCCTCCTTTTTTTGTTAAAAATTCGTCTTTTTGGATTGAAAATTCAATTTTTTTGGTAGAAAATTATTTCCTGTTAAAAAATTTATAGTTTTATCGTGAAAACTCGACTAAAATCTTTTTCGACAGAAAATTGAACTATTTTTTTTTGAAAATTTATCTTTTTGATTTAAAACTTCATCTGTTATAGAAGAAATTTCATTTTTTGTATGAAGATGCAAACTTTTTTGTTAATGATCGTTCTTCTTTGCTTGACAATTCAACTAATTTGTTTAAAACATTTGGTTGAGTCGCTTTGTTAAGAAATCACTTTTTTTGGTAAAGATTGATATTTTAAGTTGAAAAGTTATTTTTTTGGTTAAAAGTTTAATTATCTTGTTATAAATTACTCTTTTCAAATTAAAAATTCAACTGCTTGGGTCAAAGTTAAACTACATTGTGAAATTTTTTTATTGAAGGCTTATGTCTGGTTGAAAATTTAACTGTTTAGTGGAAAATACTTCTTTTTGTTGTTGTTTAGAATTAATTTTTTAAAAGAAAATGGATCTTTTCCATTTTTAAGATTGATATTTTTTAGTTAGAAACTCGCGTTTTTTTGTAAAAAAATTTATTTTTTAGTTTAAAATTTCCTTTTTTGCGTAAACATGCATCAGTTTCGTGAAAAATTAATTTTTTGTTGAACAGTCATATTTTTTTTGAAAATTGAATTTTTATAAAGAAAATTTGTCTTCTGGTTTGAAGGTTTAATAATTTAGGTAAACTTTTATTTATTTTTTTATTGAAAAATCTTTATTTGTTGGAAATTCGTCTTTTTGGTGTTAAAATTCTTTTCTTTTTTTGTATAAATTTCATTCTTTTTTTTATTAAAACATGAGCTATTCAACTATTATGTTAAAAATTCAATTATTTTGTGGAAAAGTTATGTTTTACAGTAGAAAAAATTTTCTTTTTTTAAAAAATAAATTAATACATTTGAAAAATTTTAATTTGTATATGAAACACTGTAATCCCTGAATATGTTTGAGCTAAAAAATAATTTATAATTAACCGCTGATATAACCTGAACAATAAAAAACAAACAAAAACATCAGCTAAAGATATTTAAATTTTATATAATAAACAAACAAATTTTTTATGAATAAATTATTTCTTGAAAGAATGCTTTTTTACGGTTTTCCATAATTTTACAGTTTCTAAAGTTATATTGCAAGAAATGTGTATAAAAATATTATAATGATGAAGAAATTTCTTCTTGAGATTATTATTGTTAGTAGTATAAACAAATGCATTAATTAGGCATTTTTCGACAGAAAAATTCGTTTCTTTGGATGTAATTTTTTTTTTTACTAGAAACTTTATGCTAATTTTAGAATACTTCATAATTTATTGATTAATCTTACGATTTAAACAAAATAAATTTAATAAACAAATGCATAGATAAGGCATTTGTCGAAAGAAAAATTCGTTTTTTTCAACAACTTTTTTAATCAGGAACTTCATGATAATTTCAGAAAGAATTCATAATATAGTGAGAAATGTTATGATTTTTTTTAATATTCTTAATAAACGAATGCATTATCAGAGCACCTGTCGACAGAAAAATCCCTTTTTTTCTATGTCAGATTTTTTAATGGTGATTTTAATCATAAATTTCGCAACATTCATGATTAATTGATCAATTTTATGATTTTTTTAATACGAATTTAACAAAAAAATACATTAATAGGGCATCTGTGGACAGAATTTTTTTATGATGACAATATTTTTAATTGGGAACTTCATGATAATTTCAGCAAAATTCATAATTATTTTATTAATTTTCTATGAAATAAAAAAACAAATTTAATAAAGAAATTAGAACATCATAGAATTTACCAACTGATTATGAGTGTTGATGAAATTGTTATTAGGTTCCTGATGAAAAATATTGCCCTACTAATGTTTCCGTCCACAGTCAACCAAATAATGCATTCATTTGTTAAATTCGTTAAAAAAAATAAAAAATTTCTGAACTAATCATTTATGCAGCTGAAGTTATTATGAAGATCACAATTAAAATGTCTGACCACGAAAAAAAAACTTTCCGTTGAAAGGTGCCCCAATAATACATTTCTTCATTAAATTTGTTTAAAGAAATCTGTTGATTTTCGTGCTTCGTGCTCGATACTATATTTATCTCGCGCTTCGCGCTCGATCTTTGTGCATAAACTTTTAAAACTAAACGTGAAAGCACCGACAACAGTAATTTGGTGATTGTGAATTCTCTTTTGTTAAAGTTCCTTCGGTTTTAACGAACAAATTCTCATCACGTATCTCGTGCTTCGCATTCGAGTTTATCCTTCAAATTTTATATCATTCCCATAAATATATATTATTATAATGCGTAACTTGCATTGGCATTAAAACAGACGAAGTTTGATTGCCCCGTTTAAAAAAAATGCTCATTTAAAAAAAAAATGTTGTTATTAATCGTTTCATTGCAACTTTGGTCGTTTTCCATAAATTAAATTTGCTCATTTATGATGTTAAAATCGGTTCCCCCACACCGCCCCCTGGAAGTGAGGGTGGGGGGAGGTTCGAAATCTTAAATGGGAACCCCTATTTTTTATTGCATATTCGGATTCTTTGGATAAAAATGCGTATGATTTGTCTAAAACATTTTTCTCGTTTCGCGATAGATGGCGCTGTAACCGATGAAATTCAATTTTCCTTCATTTTTCTGTTACTGAGAATGCACGCTTATGATTCCGCAATACTCGAAATTAGTTTTAAAACAAACCACTAATTTTAACGTAACCCAGGAACAACGACGTGGACGTAGCTGTTTTCTGTTCCCTTCGGGGTGCTTGATTAACATGAGTTTCCTCACCTCTCACGATTCATGGTACTCAGGGAAGCACCTTTTAATTAAAGTGAGTGCTCGAAATGATGACCTTCGGCTTCAATGCTCTTATTAATCCGTAATTCAAATGAATTTACACAACGGAGAAGTGTATCATCTTGAATTTCAGCACATGAACTTGAAATTCGGTCAATCATATTCTCAAATGTTGTTGGTTGTCTTAAATGTATTTTTTTTAAATTTACTGTATTTAAGGGAAGAAAAAAGTAAACACTTTCGTAATGTTTCGATAGTCTCCGCTGACCTCAATCTACAATAATGCCAGAGCTAAAATTTAGGAATATTCAGGAAACACTGTTAATATAAACGTATTACTTAATAATCACTTCTCAAGAACGGACATAAGTTTTAGCATGTTTTTCAAAATAATAATTATCAAAGAGATCCGAAGCTAAATTGCCCTTATTTTTAACCGACTTCAAAAAGAAGAGGGTTCTACCTATGTTTGTTGTGATCTATTTTTTTATGTACGAGTTTTTATTTCACTCGTTCAACGATTCTGCAGCGATTTGAAAAATTCTTTTTTTTCGTAGTCCGTCATTTCACATTGAAAATGGTATATTTTTTTGTTAACGTATTGCAGAATCGTAAGCGTGCATTCCCAGTAAGAGAAAAATGAAGAAAAATTGAATTTCGTCTATTACAGCGCCATCTATCGTGAAACGAGAAAAATGTTTTAGACCAAAACGTATAATTATGGAAAATCGTAGAAAACATTTTTTCAACAAATAATTTGTTTCCGAAAAAAATGGTTTGTTTATTGTATAATATTGGAACATCTTTAACTAATGTCAGCCTATGCAACTTAGGCGATTTCAACAATTTTCCTGTTATTGACGAGCACCAGGAACGTCAAATAGAGAAAATGGCCATATTTGTTTATTTATGAAAAAATTAAAAACCTAATTCAAAAAGCAGGCTCGACAACTCTTTCAGAAATCTTATCAGATTTTTTTTTCAAATTTTGTCTGTTCAAATCGATCACGTTATTTTGAATGAAAAAAGAAATTTTTTCCCCACAGTGCACTGTGACGACTCACGTGTTTTTTTAATAATTCCGCATTTCAGGTGACGGAAATCGAGAGCAAGTGGCTGCTGGAAGTAGCGCCTCATTATTATAAGCCTAAAGAGCTTGAAGACTCAACGAATAAAAAGATGCCCAAGGAATTGGGACGTTCTAGGCCCGATGGTACGAACTAGGGTTTTATACTATTGAATTTCATGAGTAAATAATTCATACTTTGTATATTGTATTTTCTTTGTACAGATTAAATTGAAGTCTCGTGAAATGTAATATATTTTATACTTTGTTTTTTACATTTAAATACATATAGGAATCGTACTTTTCATAATACACTGTTTTTTTTATTTGGCATTAAATTCCCTGAAAGTTTCGAAAAGTTGTAAACAATGTCTCTATTCGGGTGGACCAGTGAAAGGGATATTTGATTTTTTTTTAATATGACTCCCGTATTTTGTGTTATTTGGTGAAAATAATTCTCATATGTTCCAAAACGTTAAAAATGCAAAAAATAATTTAATTTCGAAAATAATCGCGAATGGTACATGGAGGTGATGTAAAATAATTTTTGTAAATAAATGCATGATCAAATTCTCTAATAAGGTTAGTATTTTTTAGGTCAGTATTATATTTAATTTTTTCATTTTCCGTTAAGATTTTAATGTCCCGTACGTGTTATAACATTCAGAAAAGATACTTAACATTTATTTTATAGTATCTTAATGGGTGAGTCAAAAAACTTAGAGGTGACTGTATTTACAAAATTAAATTTTTAGCATTTGAATTAAATGTTCTATTAAACATGTAACGAATTATAAGCTAATCCAATTTTTTTACCCCAACAAACAAATCTTTTTTTTTCTTAACACCTATATATCTTTTAAAATAAAAAAAATATTGTCAAATATTTTTTTAAATTATATTAAGTAAGAAGTTTATTTTGCCATACTTTTAATGATTTAATTTATTTTATTTGACTGAATATCTTTAATTTGAGAGATATAAAGTATTCTCGCTACTGTACGAGTTTTACTTCCCATTGTTTACTGCATTATTTAATTAAAGTTTGCAATAAACTTTCAAAAATATTCAAATTGCAACAAATAAATTTATTCTAATTCTGATTTTTTTTCATATAGATGTATAATAATTCAAAGAATCTATAAATTTAAAGAGTCGATATTTTTTAAAATAACTCTAAGATATTGTAAATAATCTTTAAAATTATTGATTTTTTAAATTAAATATAGCAATTTTATACTGAAAACGATGATAGAATATTTTTTGAAATTGGAAATTTGTTGTAAACCTAATGCCCTTGTTCAATAAGGAGATAAATCACAGTTAGGATTTTTATTTAAATGTCAAATTCCCTGTTGAGAATCTGTTAGATGATAATTAATTTGTCAAAAACTTTACATAGCCATTCGTATCCACTAAAAAAATTGACTTAAAATTCTTGTTATGAACTGTTATGTTTACTTATTGAATGCTCATGTAAAGTTATCAAATTTATACATTTTTTAAACTGTTTTCTAATACAAAGTTCGCTTTTTTGCTGAGTTTTCAATAGTTTAAAATAAACCATTCATTTTTTTTATCAATTTTTCAACAGTTTAACTTTCGAGAGTTCAATTTTGAAGTGTTGAAAAAAATCTAAAGTTAAATTTACAACATTTAAATGTTTAATATAGAAATTTCTTCCAATTTGATTTTTTTTCAACTTTTAACTGCTGAAAATGCAATTTTTATTTTTATCTATACAATAGGTTTTAAGAATTCTAAAAAAAACAAAATTATTTTGATTATTATTTTGATTAAAAACCATATAGTACAAAGAGTTTTTAATGAAATGTTATTTGATTTTAACATTTTGATACGACTTCAGATTAATAACGATATTGTATTTAAGTTTTACATGATATTTTATTTGATATAATTGATTTTATAAAGTTACATAGTGTTACGTTACATTATATTACAATACATGTTACAAATTCTCCGCGCCATTAGTGCACCTTTCTGATTTTACACTGGGACTGCGATTCAACGGAAGTTTCGGGGATACGCCCAATAGCCTTCACGGTAAGTCGGGACTCTCCAAATCCCTCTGCTCTTTCTTGCTTGCGGTTTCCTATAGTGCCGAACCGTAAACTGCGCCATCTCATATAGTATATCAGATTTCGGCAAATCGAGGTCCCAGTGTATAGGTAGTTTTGTGTTGATATCTCAAGATTCCGCAATTAGTTTCTGTTATTTTTACATCACTATTTTTTCTCACAAGTTTCTTAACCTAATTTTTTCATTTAACCAAAAATAGCATCAGATTAAAGAAAATATTTTAAATTGAAGAAAAAATCTCTTTGGAAAAAAGCTATTTGTTTCACCTAGAAAATTTTTTTTAATAATAGAAATTTTTTTTAAACAAAGAAAGCTTCCTTTGCCTGCGAACAAATGAATATTTTTCTTTGTACCAGAGAAGTTATTTTCAATACAATATTTTTTTTCGGAGTACGCGGTCTATCAGGACCACCCCCCCCACAAAAAGACTACATATTTTACACCCCTGCCGTTGCGCCCGTATTTTAAAATATCTGCACTAGTATTGACCTACATTTTTTTTTAAATTTCTTAAATTCTAATTTTCTTGTGGTACACAAGAAAAATCGCAGAAAAACCCGTGTATAGTATAGTCAATTACATTTCAGTGAATGTCAGGAAATTTCAGGTACTGGTAACTGAAAGTGATTTTAATGCCCAGTTAAAAATCTAGCTGCCGGATCGAATAAGGGCACATAAACTTATTTCGCCGGGAGTGGGAAGACATCTAGAGGCTTTTAAAAACATTTTCGAATTTTAATTTTCAAAGACTATATCTAGATGTAGAATGTTATTGCGCATCTTTTTTCTTCCAGGCAAACAGTTGTAGCTCTATTAGTTTTCTAGTTAAAGCCAAAGAACTGACTTTTTTGGAAAAATCAATTTTTTTTCGTTTTTCATTTCAACTCGTGCTCAGTCATTCAATTTTTAGAATTTTTCAATAAAATGTTGAGGAGATGTAGATCGTAATGTCCTTCGACTGATAGAGTGAGAAGAATTAAAAAATTTCTTTAAAAAAGATTGTTGTTAATTTTTTTTTGATTTGTGGCGCAAATCGGACTTCTCTGACTTCCAGCGTTTCGTTTATCGATCGAATTTTGAGCAACAGAAAACTTCCAGCGAGAAAGTTGTTAGCAACAGCACAAAAAAGTTTTAAGGAAAATTTTAGCACAATCCAATTGATATTGAAGAAATTATTAACGTGGCTAGCGGCTAGGCGAGTCGTGCGCGGATTGTAGTGAGAGTGTCAGAACCGATTCATTATACAGTTCACCGGTGCCAGAAATACAAAAAAACTAATCAATTAATCAAATGATTTTAAAGTATTATAAATAAATGAATAATATTGCATAATTTGAAATAATTTATTTATTTAATATTGTGTACAATAGAATGGGTCTATTTTTAAAACAAATTTTAAAAGCACATAATTTCTGAAAATTTGCAGAATTGGAAGTTGGAAAAAAATTATTTTAATTTGTTAACATTTTACATTTTTGAATGAATATTAATTATATAAACGTCTTTAGTATTATACATTCTGTTTACGGAAAGTACAAAGTATCAGAACAGCTGTCATCGTCGAAAGTCGTATGTTGAGTCTTACTGCCACCAGGTTTAGTGTAAATTGGTGAAAAAAATAATTAATGCTTTATTAAAATATGAATGAAAAACAAATGTACTTTCTTGTTCTTTTACTTTTTTCAATTCCGCGAATTTGTAGCATTGACAAATTCGCGGAATTATAAATCCGGTGTATCACAACTATGAGACGTTAATAATTTCTTGAATATCAATTGGATGGGCAAAAATTTTCCATACAATTTTTTTTTACTGTTGTTAACAACTTTCTCACTAGAAGCTTTCCTTTGCTCAAAATCCGTTCGATAAACGAAACGTTGGAAGTTAGAGAAGTCCGACGTACGCTACGCTTCAGAAAAAAATAAAAAAAATATTTTCTTAAATAAATGTTTCAACTTTTTGCCTGGGAGAATGCAATGAAAAAGAGAGCAATGAAATTGTACATCTTGATGCAGTCTTTAAAAATTAAAATTCAAAAATGTTTTTGAAAGCCTCCAGGGGTCTTCCCACTACCGGCGAAATAAGTTTATATGTGCCCTTATTCCATCCGGCAGCTCAATTGCAGAGTTGTAGCGTAATAATCTACTCCATATATTATTAAAATTTCCGATATTCCGTACAATGATTGATATTTCGTCAGAACTACCTTAATGCTGGTTCAATATAAATGAAATTTATTCTACGTGAATAGAACAAGCTTCCAATACATTTACATTAAAATTCAGATAGATTTTTCTAAACCCTACTTCTTAGTTCTTGCAAAGCCAGTCTGAGTATCCACTAAGACTCGATATCTCGTTCTGCCAGGGTTAAGGTTTAGAGTGACTGTTCTAACCACTATACTTCTGATATGCTTGATCATATGCTTCATTGTATGCTCGACTGTATGCTTGCTGGATTAGTGAAGCGCCCGCGCTTGTTTGACCTATAGGTTGCAATCTATACTTGGATTCTTCACGGTTTGCTGCAATGTATGCGGCTTCGCTTGCTACTTTGTGTGTTTTTTTTAGTGCTTCATAATTTACGGGATGCATCAGGTTAGGATCAAGTTTGTGCATCGCAACAGCTACATCCCGCGCATGAATAAGTAACAAATTACGTTTCAAACCTAATTTTTCATAATCACGTTTAGGCAGAGTCAACCACTTATCTTTAATAGTATCAAATACGATACAATTTGTTCCAAATCTATTGATAAACAAATCACTCAGCGATTGAGCTAGGTATTGCCATTTAAATGCAAATATGACATGCCCCCTTTTCAAGAAATTTGAATTTGCATTATACATATGTTCATTATCGAGTATTTGGAAATTGCGATAGCGTTGGATATCTTGAGGTGTTAATTCTTCGATAGGCGGCAAGTCTATACCATTGGATTCGGGAAATAATTGTGCTAAAGTCACCTCTTCTGAACTTATTAATTCTGTAAGAAGAAATAGAAATAGGTCAATTTTACTATGTATAATAGACTGGGGGCTACTACCATTAAGCAAGCTAAATATCGGAAGTATGTCTAGGGAAATTATGAGAGGACAAGTGTGGGAAGGGATATTTGAACGATTCCAGCTGAAAAATCCTATACATGAACCTCATAGGATCCCGGACATGTTCCTGCACATGAACCTGAACAGGTAATTTAAACGGATTTCGTACAGAAATTTGGCGAAGGAAACTGTACATGATCCTGCAAAGGAAACTATATTCAAGCTAACCTTTGAATGATCCTGTACAGGTTCCTTCGCAGAGTGATTTGCGACGCGGGTTCATTCACATAAATGAACATGCAGAGGATTCTATACGTGAACCTGCATATAAACTAATATGCGAGGATTCTCTAGTGACTTCACTCTTTCTATGGGTTTCTGTAAAGGACGCTATACGTGCTTCTGCAGAGGAACCCGCACCTCAATTTACTTTGCAAAGGTACCTGTACAGGAGCCTATACTCGATCCTACAAAGGTTACTTCGTTGGTGCAGGCTCCATTGCAGGATCATGTACAGTTTTCTTTGCCAAGTTCCTGCACATGAACCGTCAAATTACTCTTGCAAGCTTGTTTCCAGAATCGTGTCCAGGATCCTTCGTAGAACCTGTACAGGAATTTTTAGCTGGGACTTATAACTAAATCCGTTTCGTTTCAGTCGCGTCGCTCCTACTTTGACTAATTTTTTATGGTTGTTGAGGTTGAACAAATAGAAATGTTAGGCTTGTAATTAGAGGGCCAGTACACAACTCGTCCTCGTTCCTGATTCAGGACGAGATCGTACGCACGACTCAGCGTAGTGTTACAACTGAAGTATTTTCCTCGCAGGGCTGAAGTGTGTACAGTTCCTGAAAAATGATTCACGCATGTTGTGAATGCCCCCGAAGGTTTCTGGGCTCAAGTCTTTATTCATTCAAAGTAAAGAAAAAGTCTCATGATGCATTAAATCATTAATCATCATTCATTATATTAAAGTGGAAAACATATCCTTGCAGATAAAATTGTTTGATTTTTTAAGGATGGTTTTAACATGCCTTAAAGATTAGAGGAAAGAAACCAAAATTTCCCAAAAACCGAAATCACGTGAGATTTCTTTATTATACTATCAGGGTTAAAAATGACATTAAAATAAATGTAAGAAACATCCTCTAGAAAGAAAAATAGTGAAATTGAATTAAGTGTTGTTTTAACAATAATGAAGATTCAAGCAAGGAATCCGAATTTCCCACCACGGTCCCTGTATGCTCTGGTCCGCGGCAGCGGCTGACCAATGGGGGAGTTTACCACTCACCAGAGTGCACGATCTGTTCGGGTCCAAGTTCTGAGAAAATTCAGCTTTTGATTGATGAAAAATACCTTTTTTTCATACAAATTATTATTAGAAGTTTGTAATTCATTCTTAAAAAAGAGTCAAAGTGTCAGTTATTCAGTTTGAAAGAAAAAATTTCATATTTGAAGGACGGTCAATTTTTTTACATAGTTCTGAATTTCATAACATAACATAACATTATTGTTTACTGAAAGGACGTTTTAAAGTACACGTTTTCCAAAGTTTTTTATTCTTTATAGCAAAACCTAAAAAAATATAATATTTTCACATTAGAAAACCAAGAGTTTTTGAGAAAAATTATCTCCTTTTTTTTTAATTCAACTGTTTTTGATTAAAATTTTTTTCAGTTGAAGTTTCTTATCCTTGGTTAAAACTTTGTCTTTTATTTGTTTTATTTTTGGTTAAAACACATCTTTTTTAATTGAGAAATTATATGATTTCTTGAAAATTCGTGCTTTTTAGTTGAATTCAACAGCTTGTAATTTTAAATATTTTCGGGTTGAAACATCAACTATTACATTATAGGTTGTTTGTTGAAGATTTATTTCCTTGGATTAAAATAAACTATTTTGATGAAAATCAGTATTTTTCTTTAAAAATTCATTTACTGAAAATTGAACTTGTCCGTTTTTGGTTGAAAATTTAACTAATCTTTCAAAGAATTCGTTTGTTTTATTCAAAATTTATCTTTTTAATTAAGTATTCAACAATGTTTTTCAAAATTGACTTTTTTCGAAAATTATTCTTCTTGTTTGCAAATTGATTCAATTGGTTAAAATTGCATTTCTTTGGTTAAAAATTTACCTAATTTATTAAAAGTTTATTTTTAGTTGAGAACTCGACTTTTTGGATGATAATTAATTTTTTTGTTTGAAAACTCAACTTTTTGCTTTATATTTTATTATTTTTGATTGAGAATTGAAGTATCTTCTTTGATTTAAGTACATGTCTCATTTTTTAGTTTCAAAGTTATTTTTTGTAATTGTAAAGTGAATTATTTAATTTTTGGTTAACAATTATTTTTAGTTGAAAATTAATTTTTTTTCGATTAAAATTTAACTATTTTATTGATTATTTGTTTTTTTTCTATGGTTGAAAATTAATTATCTAACTTCAAAATTAAGTATTTCATTTAAAATTCGTCTTTTTTGTCATGAATTCAACTGTTTGTTATTTAATAAGTAACCTTCTAAATTGAAAAAAAAATGTTCACAGAAAATTTAATAATTCTATTTTTCGTTAAAAATTTTTTCTTTTTCAAAGTGAATACACTGTCGGTACCGGTAAAAAAAATTGTCGGTAACGGTACAAAAAAATTGTCGGTACCGATAAAAAAAATTAGCGGTATCGAAAAAAAATTTTTACCGGTTTTTTCAGAAAGCATATTTATAGCAATGTAGCGGCAGAGCGCGCATATTTATGGAATTCTTGGAATTCATGAAATTCAAGGAATTCCTGCAATTCAAGGAATGAATGCAATTCAATGAATTCGTGGCATTCAAGGAATTCATGCAATTTAAGGAACGTATTTTTAGTTGTCGACTTTTTTTTCCTTTTTTTAACATTTTTTAAAAATCGAATACCTATGTCTGTTGATGCGCTGATTACGTTTTTTATTTACGAAGTTTATATAGAATATCTGTACCGGCAAAAAGCATATTTCAAGCATAAGAAAGGGACTTTTACGCATTTTAGAGTCAGGTCATGTAATTGAGGAGTTATTTTGATAGTTTTTGGCTTTTGACGTATTTAACGAAATGTTCTACATAAAAATTACACTTTATCGTCGACTTTCGACTCAAGAATTACTATTGACGTGTCCTACCCCTTCTGACATCTCGCGGGGGGGGGGGGGCACCCCTGTGTCTAGTCGCAGAAATAATGTAAGGTCGCACACCTCCCCTTTCAACGTCTCGTCGGGGGAGGCATTCTAGTGACTGGTCAAAGAAATAATGTAAGGTCGCACCCCTACCCCTTTTCCAACTCCATGTGGGGCGGGAAGGCACCCTAGTGACTGGTCAAAGAAATAATTTAAGGTCGCACATCTACCCCTTCTCCAACGCCACGTGGGGGCAGGAAGGCACCCCTGTGACTGGTTACAGAAATTGCAACGTAAATTTTGTTTGCTGCAGACGGACGATAGATATTCGTGAATCATTTTACTCTTACACGATGCTTAGAACTATGAAAATTTTTTCTTGAAAAACTATGCGCTTTTCGAAAAATTTGT
>NC_046662.1:61914411-61923150 GCF_010883055.1 Belonocnema kinseyi | reverse complement strand
CCTAAAAGGAGAGTATGTTGAAAAATAAAACCGACTTTGGCCAAAAAAACGTCTCCGTGTTTCATTTTTCAGGGACTTATCAGACTGCCTAGTATGTATTTCGTTAAAAATTGAATTATGAAAACTATGAACTATGAAAAACTATTGAAAATTGAACTATTTCATTGTATTTTTTCAGTAGACAAAAATGTTATGATAAAAAGAGATTCATCGTGAAAGCATTAAATCTATTATTGAAAATGTTATGTTTGTAAAGTACAGAATTACGCCAGAAAAATTGACCAGTAATTAAAATAATAAAAAAGTTGTGTCTTTAAACCGATTGCCTTATCTATAACTTTATTTTACAAATAAACTATAAACTTAGTCTCCAAAACAAACTAAAAATAGTTGCGGAAAAATATACATATTAAGAGAAGTGTTTGAACTGATTTAAGAGTTGTTTTGACATCTCCTTAAGATTAAAAAAGGGAAATAAACATTTTAGACTAAACTATTATTCTCGAAAATAACTTTACAATAAATGGGAACAATATATTCTAACAGAAAAAGTCGTTGAATTCATTTTATTAGTTGCTTTCAGATCCCTTAGTGATTTAAGGGAGGACACCGACATTTCAGAACAAGCAAAATTCAAGCAAGAAATCGTAATGCCAGAAAAAGCAAAATTACAGAAAATTTTTTGATTATACAAAAGGGTCGTAAATAACTTTTGTTCGAAACCACTATACTATGAGCGTATCAATGTTATTATCATGCTTAAAAATCGCAACTATTTGGTAGAAAATTAATCTCTTTTGGTCGATGATTCAAACTATTCTGTTGAAAATGTAACTAATTTTTTTGACAATTAAGTTTTCTAACTAAAAATTTAATTAATCTATTTTTCGTTAGAAATTTATCTCTTTTATGTGAAAATTCATATTTTTGTTTGAAAATTTATTTTACTAAGTGAAAATTTAAGTCTTTTATTTTTGGTAGAAAATTTAACTATTCTTTTTTGTTAAGAACTCATTTCTTTGATTCAATAAAATTTTAAGTTAAAAATTCGTTGTTTTATAGAAAATTCATCTTTTTTTGAAAATTCATCACTGGGAATAAAAATTAATTTCTTTGGCTGAAAATTATTTTTTTTGTTTATTCAAAATTGAATTTTCTAACTGCAAATCAAACTATTCTAATTTTGGTTTGTAAATTCCATCCTTTTCAGTTGAAAATGTATATATTTTATTGAAACTGCATCTTTTTTGGTAAAAAATTTTTTTTCTGGATGAAAAAAAAGACTATTTGGTTAAAAAGTCGTTTTTTTCGTCGAACATTTATCTTTCTAACATTTTTACTATTTTAGTTTTTATTGAAAATGTATCAATTTTAGATGAAAACTCATGTACTTTGTTGAAAATGAGTTTCCTTTTTTGTAGAAAATTAATCTTTTAAGTTGAAAATTCAACAAACTATTTGCTTAAAAATTCATATTTTTCGTTGAAGATTCATCATTTTATTAAAAAATTCATTTATTTGGTTCTAAACTTATCTTTTCTATTTGAAAACGCAACTAAAAAGTTATTTTTAAATTTATTTGGAATTAAAAATCTTTTTGCATTAATATTATTAATCTTCGAGGAGTATCGTTAGTTTTAAATAGTTCATATTGATATTGTAGCAACCCTGAATCTTTATGTGAATATTATCATGAATAAATAATAGAAAATCCGGGTTTTTAAATATTATAATTCAAATGCTTATAAATGCTCATTAAATTCTAAAATGCATAAAGGTCAAGCATATTTTAAAAGTCATGGTAAAAAGAACCAAAATGCCACGCCTCAACATAAATAAAGCAGCGAAAAACATTATCTTTCGAGAACATTCTCGCACCATGTCGGCAAAGGGCTATCAGACGCTCACTTTTCGGGGACCTTCATAGGCTCATAACACAGGGTGGTTTCGAATAAAATATCTTACATCACTCACTCATCATCACTCACTTACATTATTCACTAAATTTAATTTACGGTCTATTGTAACATCTCTTGAAGATTCAAGCAACGAAATCGACTTTTCCTTACAACCAAAATGACGGAAGATTTTTTGATTATACTATTAGTATTTGTCTAGCAAGTATTTGCACGAAATAAGTAACGTTGAAAATATATGTTGTTATAATAAATATTTATAAAGATTTCTGCTAAGATATCCGATGAAGTATAATCCTTAAAGACGCATGAATAAATCATTAAAAATAATTTACCTACACGCGTCAATTAGTTAACACTGAGTTTTTTAAGCACAAAATATACACATTTTTGGTTAGTTAGAAATACAAAGGAATAAAATAATTTTTAACCCAAGTTCCAACATTCTTATTTCAGCTATATAATATTTTTGTTTCGACTATTTATTTATGTAATTAGTTAATAAAACCATCTTAATTAAATGGTGCTGCTAGTCGCTACTTTAATAATTTTAACAAAATCTTTAATTAGTTTTTAAAAACATTTATAGCTAAATCAATACTTAGTATCGCTAGTTAGCTATAAATTATTTCTTTGGGCGTAACCTGGTGCTTCAATTCTATATTTTATATTATTATTACATGCATCGGCTATTCTAAACATTATATCCTGCGATTCCGTGAAAAATAATATAACTTTGTTATTAACATAGAAAGGATAGGAGAAAGAAAACAGTCTTGCTTCTATTATAAAGAAATTTAAAATAATAGATATGATACAATATTATTAAATATATTTACCAATATAATTGAGGAAAACAGCAAAAGATAGGAATAGAGTACCGTCGGCGTTCCTCATTTTTGATTAAAGTATAGATGATATTAATTTACAGGAAAATCACTTTAACTGAGATAATAATTAATTGTCTACAATTAGTTTTCAAATATACTTTTATATACTATAGGAGGCTGTCCTACGTGGACCATTTTTATTTGTTCACTCGCCTTTTTCGCCCCTCTCCCCTCGCATACACGTCATTGAACACATTTCTACGTGTAAAAAAGTATATCAGCATATGATCATAATCTAAACAAAGGTTTCAATAAAATAGATATTCTATGGTCCAACTTTGTCTTTGATAAGATTTCATTATTGTACATATTTTTCTGTTGGATACTATGAATGAATAAAAATTAAGACAATAGTATACGTCAGCTTCAATCGCAATGTTTTTTTTGTTGTTGTAATTCCTCATTTCCATATTTTCGTCCAGAGGTTATTTACGTCCGAAATTATTCTCCTACATGAATAAAATTTAATGAAAAAATCGTAACTCAGTGGGCAAAAAAGTAAAGATGGCATGAAGATGTAAAGACGTTTCCAGATTTTGCACACTGGACAAAATGTCAAAATTTGTAATTGAATTCTGTAATTTTCAGATCAAAATTGTGAAAATTAAGTAATTCTTTAGAGATGGAGTAACTTTTTAAAATATTTTACAACTTTAAATTCAAAGATTTCAAAAATATTTGATTTAAGCTCCAAGTCTAAAAAATCGAATGTTTATCAAAAATCATCGCGCGCTAAGCACGCGGCACGCTTTGTTCGCAAGTTTGAGCGCGCCTAGGGCGCGCGACGGTTCAATCTCGCTCTTCGCGCTCGATAATAGCTTACCTCGTGCTTCGCGCTCGAACATAATTAAACCTCGCGCTTCGCGCTCGGATATTATTCTTTGCATTTGAAATGCTTGAAAAAAACTTTATCGAAAAGATCTCTTTTAGATAGCAGTATTTATATGCGTCTTCATATTTTGAATTGTCTACTTAATTAAGTATACTCAAAGATTAAGTTTCTCAAAGCTCTGTAGGCTTTGACGTACACCTTCTCATCGTGACACTCGCGCTGCGCGCTCGATTTCCGACAGACATTTGTAAACAGGTTTTGTTGGGTTTTTTTCTCGTAACTTTCCTCGTTTTTCCACACATTTTTTTTTATTTTATTTTCTTTCAAGTTATTTTTCACAAATAAAACAAAAAGTACGCGTCCTACCAAGAAGTGATTCTTAACGAAATTGTAGATCTTTTTTGGGATAAACATTTTTGTTAATTCATTTTTTTCGTATCCTACATAGTTTGTCCACAAAATGGATTTTTTTATTTTCCATTATTTTTTGTGCAATCAAAATTTGAATTTTCGATTTTTGAAGAAAATCCAAAAATTGATTATGATAATCTTGTAGGGCTTTCAAAAAGAAATGTTTTTCTTCTCTTGACTTTTTTTCATATCGTGCGTTTTTCGGCTTTAAATTTTGATTTTCGGTTGATTAAAAATTTTTTTAAAACGCTATAACTCTGAGAATTTTCTTTTTATCGAAAAAAGTCATAAGGATAAATTTTTTGTTCTTTTTAATATTATAAATATCCGTTCATAGAATTTTCAAATTCAGAAAAAAGTTGTCTACAAAATTTTCAAAATGCGCTCTCTTTTTGAATTTTTATCAAAAATGGCTGGTTCACGAACTCGTCCTTTCTTTTAGGACCTAAAAAAGTGTGCCAAAGATGAATTTGATTCGTTCATTTTTTCGAGAGTTATTGTGTTTACAAACGGACAGATAGACAGACAGACGTAAAAATCAAACACTCAAAATACAAACAAATATTAGCTGTAATATTCAAAATCAAAAAATATAAAATTAGAGTAACAAATTCAGGTTTCTAAGTCAAGACAGGAAATAATTAATAGAAATATACAAACGTCACGTAAGGAATTATAATTATACTCTTTCTAAAAGGGAATTCTTAAGAAAGAATTAAAGTTCTAACTTTTTCTAATATTTTATTTTTATTTTTTCAAAACTTAAAAAAATTACAGATTTTCTAGAAAACATCACATTTTTTATTTTTCCACATATTGGTGGAATGTTTCTACTAATAAAAGAAAGGCATCTTATCAGCATTATGCGACATAAACCATCTTTAAGGGCGGGACAATTTTTTCCCAAAAAATGCAATTTTTTAAATAATAAATGATGTTACAAAAGAACAACATACATTTTTCGTATCTGTCATTGTCTTCAAGAAAAATTAGAAAATTCGATTGCAAAACAAAAAATCTTACTGGTTACAAAAGCTTGGCAAACATTTGGCCTGGTGGTAGCGTTTCTGCTTGAGACTGTTCACGCCTGAGCGACCGCTTCTACCCCGCGCAGCTCCTTTACTCCTACTTGCGGCGCTGCGTCAATTCTCGGAAGAACTATATCAGGGGGCCCTATATCTCGGGATCGCTGTACTTATAATATAATTATAATATTGAATAGCACAATTTGTACCTAGTATATTAATTTTATGCTAAATACAAATTGTACATAAATAATAATAAATGAACGATAAATAGTAAACAATAAATAATATTAAATACAAGTATGAAGTTCATATTTCACAGAGATATTAATAATTTTACAAATATTACCCAATATTTCGCAAAGTTTTCAAATATTTCGTATAGATTTAAAAGATTTTACAAAGACTTTAATTATTTCCCAATTATATTATGATATTTAAAAAATATTTTTAATATTTCACAGATTTCGGAAGAAATCGGACAGATTTTACAAAAATTTCAATGATTTCTTAATGATTTTACAAAGATTTCAAATAATTCGCAAACATTTCAGAAAGATTTGAAAGATTTTACAAAGACTTAAATTATTTCATAGAAATTTCCGACATACTACAAAGATTGCACAAAGATCTCAATGATTTCGCAACGATTTCAATAATTTCACTTCTTTACTAAATATTTGAAAAGTATTTCCAAAATTTCAAAGATTTCTTCGCAAACATTGCTAAAGATTTCAAAATAATTTCAATGATTTTCCAAAGACATCCAATGTTTGAAATACTTCGCAAAGATTTTCCCTAGATTTAAAAGATTTTAGAAAGACATAAATGATGCCCTAAAGATTTCACAAAGACTTCAATAATTTAAAACATATTATCAAATATTTCGTAAAGATATCAGAAAGATTTCACAAAGATTAAAATGATTTCTCAAATATTAAAAAAATATCGCAAAGATTTCGGATAAATTTAAATGTCACAAAGACTTCAATGACTTTCCAAAGATTTCACAACAGCTTCAATCTCTTTGGAAAATATAACCAAATATTTAGAATATTTGGCAAAGATTTCAGCAAGATTTCGATTAAATTTCGAACATTTGATAAAATCATTAATAGTTTCCCAACAATTTCACAAAGATGTCCAAAGATTTGAAGAATTCCACAAATATTATCAAATATTTCACAATTAATATTTCAACGATTTAAAAAATGTATCAAATACTTCAAAAATATTTTCGAAGAATGTCACCAATTTCCTAAAGATTGTAAAGATTTCGTAAAGATTTGGAATATTTCGCGAAGATTTAAAATATTTAGTATAGAATCGAATAAATTTCCAAGATTTCACAAGGATTTCCATCATTTTTACAAATAATACAAAATATTTAAGATAGGTTACAGGATTTCTCAAAAGTATAAATAATTTCACAAACATTTTAATAATTTCACAAATATTTTAACAATATTTAAAATATTTCCAAATATTTTAACAATATTTAAAATATTTCCAAATATTTCAGGAAGAGTTCACAAAGATTTCAAATATTTCACAAAGATTAAAAAAATTCACAAATATTATCAAATATTAAAAAAATATTTTACAAAGATTTCAATAATTTTCTGAATATTACACAATGATTAAAAATAGTTTGAAAAGATTTCACAAATACGTTAATGATTTCCCAAAGATTTCAACAATTTTAAATATATAATAAATATTTTAATGTATTCTAAACATTTTATGAATTTTTCAATGATTTCCCAAAAATTTAAAGCATTTTATAAGGATTTCGGATAGATTGAAAAATTAACAAAAATTCCAATAATTTCAAAAATATTATCAAATATTTCAAAAATATTTTGCAAAGATTTCAATAATTTTATAAAGATTACACGAAGATTTCGGATAGTTTAAAAAGATTTCACAAAGACGTCAATAATTTCCTAAAGATTTCAACAATTTAAAAAATATAATAAATATTTATATATTCTAAACATTTGATAAATTTTTCAATGATTTCCCAAACATTTAAAGCATTTGATAAGGATTTCGGACAGACAACAAATTAACAAAAATTTCAATCATTTCAAAAATATGATCAAATATTTATAAAGTATTTGAAATATTTCGAAAAGATTTCCAAAGATTTCAATGATTTCCCGAAGGTATCATAAATATTTTAAAGGGGTTGCAAAGATTTTGGATATATTTAAAACATTTTACAGACTGAAATGATAAATGAATATTAAATAAAACCACTTCCCAAAGGAGAAGAAACAAAAATTAGAAAACAAAGTGAAAACAACTGTCACCAAAAAACGAAAGGCGGAAAGGAAGGCAGATAGAAGTAGTCCAGGCATCTCGTACGGAAAAAGATCTTTTTACCGTCCTAAGTAGGTAACTGTAACCGGGAGCGGGTGCTAATCTGAAAAATTGCACCCGCTCCCAGCGAAATCGCGGAAAAATTTCAGCCACAACCACGTCTCACGACCGTGAGATAGGTGGTTAAAGTCTGTAACGGAATCAATACGACGATCCAGCAACATTTTCGTGCACCCTGAGAACACGAAGCGATCCAAGGACTACCGCCTTCTGCATTTTTCCTGCAAGTGTTTGAGCATATTGTTGACACACAGGGATGCTTTTCAGGCTATTGACGAGTAAAAGCTTGGCACCTCCAAGAGCGCCGATGATGCGGACGATTAGTTCAACAGAATATTCCGGGTACAATCGTTGCAACTCCCTTATAATGTCTCTATACCTCTCTTTCTTTTCATTCTCCTTGGCTATGATGTTTTTGTCAGCTGGTGCCGAAAATTCGATAACGAACATGGTTCGCTTCTCGAAGTCAAGAAGAACCATGCCTGGCCTAAGAGCGTTTAGAGGAGTGATATTGAGGTTAGTGCCGTAAGAGTGACAGAGATGGTGATAAAGCACTCTTAGTGCCGCATTTTGCCTTTGGACGTAGGTCGTTCCCGCATGAGTTGGACAACTAGATAGTATGTGATTTAAGGAAAACAAACGTTAGCTCACACGACATTGACTGATCCTCCACATTTCTGTGGAAGATACCGTGCATCCTCTTATCGAGGAGCTGTTCACGAAAGTTTTTCTCTTGTGCTTTCTTAATCTGGGCTTTTAGGATTGAGTACTCGAGATAGATAAGATTTGATGCATTTTGCTCACCCCTAATACTGAAGTTAAGTCCGAGTGTTTCAGCAGCCTCCTCCGCTGCTTTGTACAGAAACGCTCCTTTTCCCACTTCTTCGTGATTGCTGACCATTTTAAGAAGAGGGTCTCTTCCTTTTGCGACTATATGTGCTGTACCCAGAATAATCCTGTTGTGAAGACATTCAAGATTCAATATTCCGCGACCACCTTGACGGCGTGCGATGTGCAGTTGGGGAACAGAAGACTTAAGATGCATGCTTTTGTTCATGTGCATAACCTTTCTTGTCCCAATAACAAGGAATCTGAGCTCGTTCTTCGTCCATGGAACTACTCCAAATGAATAGAGTAGTACCGGGACGGCAAGCATGTTCGTTGCAGATGCTTTGTTTCTCGCCGACCGTTCGGAAGACCAAATCTGTCGGATGAGACGTTTGTATCTGCTTCGGAGAGTATCCTTTATAGATGTCACATCCTGAATGCGGCTCTGTGGC
>NC_046662.1:61908974-61914311 GCF_010883055.1 Belonocnema kinseyi | reverse complement strand
ACGCCAATTAGCACAAATGGTAAGTTCCGACAGTGCCTACAAGTGTGCCTACTGGCCGCTAAATGGCAATACCGGTTTCATATGTATACACCTGGTACAAAAGTATACGATTTTTCCAATTAATTGGATGTAAGCGCTTTTCGGAACTTTAACCAAAAAAATTAATTAAAAAAAGTTTTTCATCAAAAAAGGATATACAATTTCTTTATTTATAAGTTTTAGAAAGGACTAGTAAATTTTATTTCGGTCGTAAAAAAGCAGATTAAAAATAAAAAATGGAATTCTTGGAAAAAAGACACAAGCTGGCATAAAATGTGAAATAAACATTTTTTTAATAAGAAAAAATTAAATTCTTGGAAAAAAGACACAAGTTGACATAAAATGTGAAATAAATATTTTTTTAATAGGATGCGCACTTTTTTCAAGTATAAAAACAAGACAATGCAAATACTTTTGTTTCAATACCAAATTATGTCATGAATTCTAATAATATAAACTACATGTTAAATATTTAATAATTACACCAATTTGTCCGATATTACTTCAGAAAAGATTAATGAACTTTTTTCGTGCGATTTGAATCGTCTCATTATTACCCGCATGGTCTCACTAAATTGACGATATCTTGGGACCCAACAGAGTCTACAAGATTTGAAAAAAAGTGATTTCCCAAGGAATCATTTTATCCAATTTAAGACAAATTAAAATGGGAGAAATTCACGAAAAACGGTTTCCAAATTTGTGTTGGACTTTTTTGGAGCAAAGTAAAAAAATTGTTATAATATATATTTTAAAAATATATAATTTCACTTTTGATGTCTCTAATTTTTATCAAAGTACATTTGTTTCCAGAAATATTAACGATTAAAAAAATGGGACACCGATATTCAACATGGCTTAACTTCTGAAATTTTTAAAAGTTTCAAAAATCTTTCGGGTCCAAAATTTCTTTCATATAGCATTATAATTTTAGTATAGTGACTATAGGGAATATAGTGACTTTTTTTTAAAAGTGTCCAAAAAGTGACCAGAAGTCACTTAAGTGACTGTGTGCTAGCGCTGATTATTTATTAAGTTTTGGTTGATTAAATCCTGAAAATTCATGGAAAATCACTTGTAGCATCATATTCAAGTCCTCCGCTCTCTAAATTTGAGTGATGCAAACTTGAACAATTAAATTCCATAATTTAGATTTTAGATAATTAAAATTTACAGACTGAGGAATAGGATAATATGAATTTTTAAATATGTACTTTATGTTGGTGGAGGTGACGTATAAGCTATTTACAATTTTTACATAATTCCTATTGCTGTTATCTGGCTATTTTTCAATGAATTTTAAAATCTGAAACAGGAAAGCCGTTCTTATAATCATATATTTTTCATTTTCCATGCTAGTTGAAAATAAGATTTATGGAATTAGAGCCTGAGCAGAGAAGAAGTTATATCAATAAAAATCGAATTTAATTAAATCTTTGTTTCAGCTATATAGTTTGTACAATAAAATACGTGTATACTACTATTTTTTATACTATCTATCCTTATCTCGCCAACGTTATCTTTGCCAAGATTTCAGTTTTTACTTGATACGGGATTTATTTCCCGTCAACTAAAATAATGTACAAAAATTCTGTAATTGATAATCAACTGTTTTCGGCAAAACAAAAGCCAAGCTTACTTCTCCATTCCTTTAAAATAGAGAGAAAGTCTCAATATACATACAATCGTTATGAAATTCAACGTGGATGTCAAATAGTTGCAGTTCATTCAAGAAAAAATATTTTGAACTCCTTGACTATCATTGTTTTATTCTTATTAGCTTTTAAGACTGAGAAATGGCTCAAATTGAATCTAATCACGAATAATAATAAATATTGCATAATGAATATTTAATATCTAATATTAAAATAATAAATACAAATAATAAATATTTTTAAATAAATGTTGAAATAAATGGCTTTTGTTATACTTTTTGTAACATTTGCTAAAAATTTAAGAAACAAAACCGACGCTTGTGAACACAGCCTAATATCCTTTATGATGAAAAAAATTATGATGACACTGTGAGGGTCAAAAATCAATTCAAAATGAACATGAAAAATATTACATGTCAGGGAATTATTTGAATTTATTCAAAAGGTTCTTTTAACAGTGCTTCAAGTTGCTATCGCTTCAATCAGTTTTGATTCGATTTAGTTTACTAACGGTATCTAATAATAATTTATTTTCCATTTCTCGCGCTTCCTATTTACTCTAGACAGTGGATCTATTTTATTATTGGACCAATAAGCAAACCAATTCGTCTTAAGCTACAAAAGTATCCAATAAAACTTATGCAAATGCAATTTCTTCGAAAGCTTGAGCCACCTAAATATATAAATGCAAAAGAGAAACTTTCGTTTTTAGATACTGCTGACAAATTGTACCTTCACTTCAGTGAGTAAGTGCAAATAACGGGTGTCTTAAAAAATATTTCAAAGACTTTAATTATAATATCCGATAATACAGCATCCTTAAAATCTTTGAGTATAATTTTTTGGTTAGTGTAAGAAATATGAGGATGGTTATTAGCTTTAATCCTAGTCTTAAAAACTTGTTGAAGTTTTGAAATAATACTATTATATATTTACTAAGAGAATCAAGGAAAACAGCAAAAGCTAGGAATAGAGTAGCGACGTTTATCTTCATTTTCTATTAGAGTAGATGACACTAATTTACCGAAAAATTACTTCCACTGCGTAACTAATGAATTTTTTACAAGATGTTTCCAAATGTATATATACGAGGATGCTGTCTTACATGGATCGTTTTTATTGGTTAAATCTCCTTTTTAGCTCCCCTCCCCTCGTATACACGTCATTGAACAAATTTCTTCGTGTATGAAAATATATCAACATAGGCTAATAGTATAGACGAACATTTATCTCTGCCTGGTTTCAATTATTGTGTATATTTCCATGACGGTTACTTTGAACTAATAAAAGGTACGATGATAATATGCGTTATCTTAAATAAAAACTTTTTTTAAAATCTTATTGTAGCTTAGTGGGCAAAAAAATCATCGACGTATTTGCGACATTTTTACGACGTCGCCAAGACGTCCTACCGATATCTTAAAGATTTCTAGACGATACGGGCACACGACGTAATTGCAACTTCGGTAGTAAAGATTTCACGGAAATGTCCTAAAGATGTCCTCAAATTTTTTGCCCAATAGAGAAAATGTCGAAATTTGAAGATGAAATTGAAAATTCTCTGATGCGGATATGGAAATAACATTTTCCAACCAAAAAAAATATTTCAAAACTTCAGTTGAAAAGTATTCAAAAATGGATGATTGGAATTTCAAGCCTACAAAATTGGACAGTTTATCAAAAATCAAGCACTTAAAATGCAACAACAACTTTAAACTGAAATGTTTATACTTAAGCAACTTGAAATTAGTTCAAAAGATTTAAGGTTTATACTTCAAGCAGCTAAAACATGTAGCGTTACATAATTCTAAATTAAAATTCATAACTTACAAATTGAGCAATTTTAAATAGGATTTTAAATACAAACATTGCAGTATTAATTAGAAAGAAACAGTATATTGCGAAATATCAAAATATCAAAATTCAGTGAGTAAACTTGAATCTCTTCAAAGTAGAGCCCTCTGCATAGAAGTTTTTTGGGAGAAAACAGAACTCTAAGCAGGAGTGCTGGAATTTTCAAGAAACATTATTTGAAAATTTTTGGTTTTTCGGAATGTGTTAACTTTTTTAAAATTTATTCTTTGGTTGAGTCCCAAAATTATTTGGCAACTAAATTATTTTATACAAAAATCACAAAAACTATTCAAACTCCAATTTTTTATGACCAAATTTTTCCATGAAAAATAAAAATTAAAACTAATTTTACATCAAGAAGCTTAAGATTACCAAATTCAATCAACGTTTATAACATTTTCTTGTAAAATCGCTTGAGCCACCCCGGCATTTATCGCAACATGCATAATTCACAGACCATTAATTCTACCGCCACTGTAGTCGTATTCCTCATTGCTCATGCTAAAACCCTAAACTCTAGCGTTTATTATCGTCGCAGCCTATCCTGCATCTTTTTAAGTATCACCCATGCCCACCAGACTTTGGCCGTGTCTAGCAGCCTAAACGCTAGAGTTTTCTCCACTAGCCAATCCTGCAACCTGATGTCTGCGGCCTCCACTAGGACGGCCTCCAACCTAATGAAGATATCTTTGCATCTGGTGGGGCGCATTCAAGATATTAAAGCCTTCAAGATAGATCTATGCAATGACAATTCTAACTAGGTAATGGTTATGTGTATGCATAAAAATGAGACCCTGCGTCTTTAAAGTTTTTTCTCCTATTGCCCCTGTGAGGTGACTTAGTTGCTGTTCAAAATCCGATCTTAAGGGGCTCTTCTTTTATATGTACTTCTACGATTCCTCTTCTTTACGGAGAGCCCCGTCGACTGTTCTATCACGATGGAAACATGATTGCTGTACATCGGTGTTAGAAGAGAGCATAGCCTTTTGGCTGGCCTTTGATGAGCCATCCACCCTTGGCGGTGGGTTAGATGATGGCCCCGGATCAAAGCCTCGATAGTTTTTACTAATTTTTTGTGTTTTATACATTTGATACTACGAAAATCTAGGGAAACCTTATTCAGAGCTTCAGTTGCAGAGAGCAGATGTACGTACTATGGGATTCAACCTAGTATCCCTAAGGCTCCGTTAAAGCACCTCCTTTATGGCTGACAATTCGACTCGATTGAGGGGGCGCGCCGGGAGTACAAGAATTTATTAACCCTGGTGCATTTCAGCCCTTGACACGGTGATCAAATCACAGCTGGGGAGCATGAGAACTCGCGCCCTAAATGTTTCAGAAGGATTTGCTATTACTCCATATAAGGATCGCTCCTTGGTTTAGGTCGCTCATAATAGAGTCTGCTAGTTCCCTAAAGCTGCTACACCTCGCAATGCACTACCCCTAGTCTACCTATTCGAGATCACTTGTCAGAAAGCCCTACGCATCCGTGTTGCACATCAGAATTTGTCATGAACATATTATTGAAATTTTAATAACGAATAACGTTATCTGTCCCTCTCCCCCGCCTTTTGCAAACAAGAAATACTGAAAAGCTTTACCCTGCCTAAAAAATTCAAGCCCCCAACATATCTAATAATAAAATTTACAAATGTTAAAAAAAACATTTTTGTGATATAATACTGATATACGAGAGTAGTTCAATAAGTCCTTAGAATGAAGTATAAAAACAATTTTTTTTGGGTAATTTTTTTTTTATTTTTCAACATAATCTCCTTGGAGCTCTATA
>NC_046662.1:61907746-61908874 GCF_010883055.1 Belonocnema kinseyi | reverse complement strand
ACACACACACACACACACACACACACACACACACACACACACACACACACACACACACACACACATATGTATGTATAAAGTGGCACAATTCTTAATAGCGGATTCGATGACTAGAGTACAATTTTTACAATCAAAATTCAAAACATACAGTTTCGATGTTCTGAATTTAATTTTTCATTTCTATTTTACTTCCTAAGGGGTTTTCCAAGTTCACTTCAAATTTCACTATCGACTTCACATTGTTCAAACTCAAGTTCTACAATAAACACTTAAAATTATATGTTAGATCACTCAATCAGTCGTCGATTGGAAAGGTCAGTTACAATAAAAACAAACAAATGTTAGTTAAACGTTTCGGTCCTGAGTTTGGACCCTCTTCAGTAAATATTTTATTATAGTCAAAATCTGTAAGACAAAATCAAAAAATGTATAACATGAGAACAAATACAATAAATTTATAATTTCGCACCATGAAATGCTCAAATTTGAGTAATTCCTCTTCTTTTATTTAATTCATTAACTTATTTTATTACTTAAACATTCAAACTTCCCTTTTTCCTTTTTTGTTTATTTTTTATCGTATTTGTTCTCAGGTTATACATTTGTTGATTTTGTCTTACAAATTTTGACTATAATAAAACATTTACTTAAGCGGGTCCAAACTCAGGACCGAAACGTTTAACTAACATTTGTTTGTTTTTATTGTAACTGACCTTTACAATCGACGAATGATTGAGTGATCTAACATAAATACAAGGTCGAGACTGATTTATCAACACTTAACATCATATGTCGATTCCATTCCAGTATTATACAATACACAACTTTTATGGCACTTCCGTTTGATCTCGATGTATAGTATGAAGGACAGCGTCCTTTCCGCGATGACGAGGCCGCCGCTACAGGGCACAGCTAGTTCAATGTAAAAAAGTTCTAGTAATAAATTATGATTCTGACTTTGAAAATAAAAATTTCGTAGAGAATAATAATTTTGGTTTTGATCAGGCTATTTTTGTCATACACGAATGGAGGATTGTGTACGAAGGGTATGTAGCGCTGCATACAATAGATCGGAGACTGTATTGAATTCTATACACTGTAAAGAGGATACTATATAGAAACATTATT
>NC_046662.1:61904362-61907736 GCF_010883055.1 Belonocnema kinseyi | reverse complement strand
CATGCCAAAAAAATTTACCCCGCTGAAAAAATTAAGAACCGGAGAGTTTTATCTTGTATAAATAAAATAATGACACTGCGTAAATTTATGTACTGTATGGACGCTTCTTACACGAATTGTGTTTATTACCAAAATGTAGACAATTTTAAACTAGTAGCGTGTATAATTTTATACTTTTGAATCAAATCTTTGAAAATATTATAAATTTTATTTCAATTTAGAAGTCAGAAAGAAGGATTTTACCATTTAGTATTGCGATCCACATATATTAAGATGTAAAATCTATATTTAAATTGTATAAGCTAAAATTTCACATACTTAAATGCAAATCGGATGGTACAAACATTTTTTGTTGTACACTTTAGGGGTCATTCATAAAATAAATAATATTTGAAATTACTGAAATCTCTGTGAATCTCTGCGAGATTTCAATCTCTGTGCTTTTCAAGTAGCAGGAAATCTCCAGGGCTTTAGTGATACGGCAAACTACGACTCAGCTTCTAGTAGTCGCATTTAAGTACGCAAAAAATTTCAAATTCCCATTTTTATCAAATTTATGATCGGTGACATCGTGGTATATGTGCTAATGTCGAGAAGATTCACAGACAGATCCAGGTACCTGGAAATGATCAAGATTTTCCGAAAGATCCGGTGGGAAAATCACAAACCCATACTTCTTCAGAATCAGTTACATAGTCTACTCACGGTCGGCGGTTTCCTTCTTCGAAAGTCGATATCTAATAATTCTAAATTGCTAAAGAAGATACCAGAAGAACATTAAGCTTTATCGCAACTCTAGTCTACTTTATTTCAGCAATCTATTCCAATCCCATTTTTCAATTAGAATCCGTGAAAAGGTGACTTCACATTTAAATTTGATCTACCAGCATCTATCTGTTTCTGTTATAACAAGAGGGCAATTTTTTAGCCAGATAACTCAACTTTTTTATTCCATCAGCTGGTTAAGCCTTATGATTACCACAGCCACAATTTTGATTCCAATGATCTTAATATGGCTCTCCAGGATTTCTGGGGATGATCTTCCGATAAATGTTAACAATGAATCGGATTATATTCGTCTATTTCGTCCAGTAGTATAGTTAAAGTTCTGAAATCAGGACTAAGGTAAGGTGTTAATATATACAATTTATTCTTCGAAGAGGTCTTCTTTCCTAACGTGACAAGCTTCCTTGAGCTCCAAAAAAATGATATTAATCATATTTTGGCAGGTTAAGTGTCCAAATCCAGGCTGAGTTTGCAGCATAAGGTTTAGAAAGTGTCAAAATTGGGTTAATTAGATCTGATGAAAAATGGCGATACAGCAACAATGTTGAAATCAAAGCTGTAGTTTGTGGAAGCTTCTTTAATATAGACAATCGCTGGAGAAGATCCCACAATACACGAACATTGTAGGAAGTGTTAATTGGTATTTTACGCTTCTCTAAATCCAATTTCATTTTTTTGCTTGATGGAGGTCACACCGGCCAGATGGACGACGATGATGAGAATCTGTTCCTTTCCGACAAAGTTTAAAAGAAGCTAAGTTCTTGTCCTAACTGGAATTCCAGTTGTTCATACTGCATCAAGTGAACTAATCCGAATGCTCCACGCTTAATTTCTTCACTAGAGCACCGCAGAATCAGTGAATTTTGTAGCAACCAGAAGATGAATGAAATCCGATCGGAAAAAGATTATCCGAAGACATCTTTAAGAGTCTAGTAATAGCAATTGGATGGAAATGATGACTGTAATACTTGCTGGCCTTAACCAACTGAGGGGACAGACAATTGAAATATCTGGCTAAGAACTGCCCCTTTAGTCACGAAAGACACAGATGTTGGTAGATCAAAGTCAAATGTAAAGTCACCTTTCTACAGATTTCTATAGGGACTTAGCATTTGAGCGATATAGTTAAATATAAACATTTAAATTAAGTTTCAAGCAATGAGTAGCGAAAAACTGAATACATATTTTTATCATTGATAAGCTCAGCATTACGTTTTATATGTGTTGGGCATTTATATCATGATTTAGCGCTATTATGAAATAATTTTTATAACAATTATGTGAACAATATTTTTTTAAAACACACTTTTGCAGGAATAAAACGGATAAAAGGATTATCGACAATCTTGTTTTTGAGGGGAAAAAATATGGTTTGTAACAATTTTTTGCATTGTCCCTTAGCAGGTTGACCAAATGAGAATTCACTAAAGGTCCATATCGTCGTTGTTGGTATGTTCATAACCAGTAAATTAGAAAGCTCCAAGCTGAATAATAACGTGGATATGAACTCGATCGTAAAAAAATTTATTTGTATCACGAGTTTCATCCCAATGAAAACAAACTCTTATATTATTTCTTCTATTTTCAGAAACCTTATAAATATATAGTTTCGTTTGAAATGATGAAATAATCTGGGAAATTGTGTAGGTTGATTATCTTCCGATGAAGAATGATATAATGTTGGTTGAAGGCCAGAAAGTCCTATTCCATATGGAATTGTTTTAAACACATAGTTATAATGCACACGTGAAAAGAGATGATACGACATAGAAATGTGAACAATATTAAGCTTAGAAAAGAGCTAGAATATTCCCAAATTTTCCTGGAAAGCTTCGAAACAGAAGCATACATAGACATGCACGGAGGCCTGGCTTTTAGTAAGGATTTTAGTCATTTCAAATATTACGTATTTTATGAATGACTTCCGAAATAAAAAAAAATTTAAACAAAAATTGTGTCATATCTGTAGGTGCTCATTTAATTTCAACAACGGAAAATTATAAGAGTTAATTTTTCCTAAGTTAAACTACCAAATGGGGATTAGAGCTAAGAGGGTTCAATACGTAAATACGCAACTGTACGATTTGGATAATAATATACAAATTTTGGACTAAAAAATTAAACCTCTAGATTTTACATTTAATATCCGTGGATCGCTTTACTAAATGGAAAACTCTTTCTTTCTGACAGTTACGGAATACTTTTCTTTAAGTTTTAAATAAAATGTTATCATTTTTTCCTATTTATTTAAGATCATGATAACCAAGATTTATAAAGATAAGTGCAGATAGAAGAATATTTGTATACGAGGGTAGTTCAATAAGTCCTTAGAATGACCAACAGATGGCGCGCGAATTGCTCCAAATCATCTGTTTTCAGTCAGCACCACTCCCGACTAGATATATGGTGCAGTCACAGTCCACATCTTCTGAGTTTACCTGTTTTTATAACCAATTGAAAAAAAAATTCTTCGTTAAGAAAAATGGAAAAAAACGAGTTCAGAGCGGTGATCAAACATTTTCATTTAAAGGGTTTAACTCCATATGAGATAAAAAATGAATTGGACTCAGTTCATGGCACATCTGCCC
>NC_046662.1:61887561-61904262 GCF_010883055.1 Belonocnema kinseyi | reverse complement strand
GTAGCCAGCGAGGGCGCATACTTTGAATAAAATATTTGTTATCATTCTCTTGAAATAAATGTATTTTTTTCTTGAAAAAATACCGGTTTCATATGTATACACTTGGTATTTCGACGCGCTGATAACGAATATGATAGTGAAAATACCCCCAACTTTGATTTTCATGGTGAAAATCATGAAAAACCCATAAAAATCATGTTTCTTTACGTTTATCTCAGGGAATAGTGAAAATTTACAAAAAAAGCTTTAAATAAAAGTTCTATATCCTTCGAAAATACATATTCTATGTTGAATATATTTTTACCCTACGACTGATGGTTTTCAACAAAATAGATGATAAATATGAAAAATCACATATGTACTGTCAAATGTTTAGCGCGCGACTTAAATTGTATGAAAAATTCCTGGAATGCTGAATAGACGTTAAATATTGAAAATCGAAGAAATACTGAACATAAAAAATTCTTGGAAGGTTGAGTCTAATTCTGTGACCAGTCAGAGGGGTGCCTTCACGCCCCCATGAGACGCAGGAAAGGGGGTCGTGTGTTATCTAAGTTATTTTTGTGACCAGTCATTGGGATGCCTTCCCGCCCCCAGAACACGTTGGAAAAGGGGTCGTGTGTGACCTAAGTTTCTTCTGGGACCAAGAACATGGGTGCCTTTCCGCCCCCCCATGACACGTTGGAAAGGGGGTCGTGTCTGACCTGAATTATTTTTCTGATCAGTCCTTGGCATGCCTTCCCGCCCCTCCATGACACGTTGGAAAAGGAGTCATGTGTCACCTAAGTTTTTTCTGCGACCAGTCACAGGAGCGCCTTCCCGCCCCCCCCCCATGACACGCTAGAAAGGGGGTCGTGTCTGACCTAAGTTATTTTTGTGACCAGTCATTGGGATCCCTTTCCGCCCCCATGAAACTCTGGGAAGGGAGTCGTGTATGACTTAAGCTATTTCTGTGGCCAATCACAGGGGTGCTATGATAATCTTGTAGGGAATTGAAAAATAATTTTTTTTGTTTCTTTACTTTTTTTCATTTCGTACGTTATTTGGCTTAATATTTCCATTTTCGTTTTTTTTTAAAATATTTTAAGTACTATAACTCTGGTATTTTTTCATCATGAAAAGTCATAAGGAGAAATAGTTTGTCTTCTTGAGTACTACAAATAACCACACCAAAAATTTTTATATCTTGAAAAAAGTGGTCTAAACATTTTTTTAAAGGCGCTCAGATTTTCAATTTTTATCCAAAATGGCTGTTTAATGAATCTGACCTTTAGCTTAGGATACTAGAAGAATGTACGAAATGACAATCAAATTTGCCAATTCTTTCGAAAGTTATCGCGCTTACAAACTAAAAATCTACAGACACAAATGCATATAGACAGACAAACGGATACATTCAGAAAAACCAGTTTTTTGGATTCAGGAGGTTTCAAAACATAGACAATTAATCAAAATCGAGGGAGAGAGTGGTCAAATTTTACACAAATCTATTATCTTCTCCGATGAGAATGTGAAAATTTATTTCTAAACCAAAACAAACAAGAAAATGTCTACCATTAAAATTCAGTTAAAAAGACGAATTTTTAATAATATACTTGAATCTTCAACCAAATAAAGAAGTTTCCACAAAGAAGATTAATTTTGTACAGAAAAAGACGAATTTCAACAAAAGAGTGAAGATTTAAAACTGAAAGAACCCGCAGAGATGAATTTTGAACAAGAAATTTGACTTTAAAAAACGCGAATTTTCAACAAACTAATTTAATTTTCTACTAAATGTTTGATTTAAAAATATGTAAACAATTTTCAAGCAACAGTTTCAATGAAGTACAGCATGAATTTTTAAGCAAGTTGCTGAAGTTTGAAGCCAAAAGGACCAAGTATCGACAAGAGAGTTGAATTGTTACTCAGAAAAAATGTTCAAACAGTTCAATTTTTTACCAAATACTGGACTTTTTAGCTGGAAAAGATAAGTTTTTAATCAAAAAACATCAATTTTCAACAAACAATGGAAACCCTAAATTTGCAGTTTGCAAAATTAATTTCAAAATAATGGAACTTTCAAGAAGTTGAATTCAACAAAGACAGTGAATTTTCAATAAAAAATAATGAAAATTTAAATTTTCAGATGAAAAATTAATGTTTAACACCAAAAGCAACAAAGTTTCAACGGAATAAATCAATTTCAAACACAATTGTTGACTTTTCAAGCTAATAAGTGGACTTATCTACAAAAGAGTTAAATTTTCTACCTGAAAATATTTTCAATCAAATAGTTTTATGTTATAACAAAAAGTTTCATTTTACACGAAACTGTTAAATTAAAAAAAAATAATTTTCAATCATGAAGGTTAATTTTCTATAAAAAAAGATAAATTTGTAACAAAATATCGGTTCGCTTCACGGGCACATTCTTATCGCTCGGAAGTTTGAGCGCGCCTACGGCGCGCGTTTATTGAGTCTCGCGCATGGCGTTCGATCATGGGTTACCTCGCGCTTCGCGCTCCGATATTTCTTCTTTGCATTTGTAATGCTTGAATGGAACTTTATTAAAAAGATCTCTTACAGATCGCAGTATTTATATGCGTCTTCATATTCTAAAATATCTACTTAATTAGGTTTAAGTAATTTTTTATTTTCTGCATATTGCTTACGATAAACGAAAACAAAATTACGAGTTCTATCGGAAAATGGTTAAGACATTTTGTAGGATTGTTCAAAAAGCTTTAAAGACTTTTTTTCATATTTTGCGTCGTTTTGTAATAAATTATTACAAATTTGTATCTCTTTTTTCGGTGAATAACTTTTCTATCAACTTGTTTTCGTTCATTTGGTCGTTTTTCCACAAATTTTTCATTTTCATTTTTAATGTTATTTTTATGATTAAAACCAAAACTACGGGACCTATCAGAAAGTGATAATTAACTAATTTGCCGATCTTTTTTGAAATAAAAATGTTTGTTTATTCATTTTTTTGCGTATCCTGCATAGTTTGACTACAAAATGGAATTTTTGATTCTTCATTACTTTGTTGTGCAATCAAAATTAGAATTTTCGATTTTTCAAGAAAATAAAAAAATTTCTCATGATGATCTTGTAGGGTTTTAAAAAATAAATTTTTTTCTTCTCTAGACATTTTTTCAGATCGTACGTTGTTTGGCTAAAAATTTTGACTTTCGAATGATTATTAAATTTTGAAAATGTTATAACTTTGAGAATATTTTTTTTATCGAAAAAAGTAATCTGGACAAATTGTTCGCCTTGTTTAATACTATAAATTTCCCTACATAGAATTTTCAAATTCAGAAAAAGTAGCTTCAAAAATTTTCAAAATACGCTCACTTTTTAAATTTTTATCCAAAATGGCTGGTTAACGAACTTGTCCTTTCTTTTATGACCTAAAGAAAGTATTCCAAACATAGATTTGATCCATTCATTTTTTCGAGAGTTATCGTGTTTGCGGACGGACAGACAGGCGGACAGGTGCCATCGTAAAAACCTGATTTTTGGATTCAGGGGGTCACAAAACGCGGAGATCCGTTAAAAAACTGTGGTGTCAAATTTCGAACTATTTTAATACTTTCTCAATCATGATTTAAGAGATTTTAAGTAATTTAAAAAAAATTTAAATCAATTAGAGTAGAATTCAAATGAGTTTCAAGATTTACAAGTAATTTATAAATATAAATAAGGTTCTTTAGTTCCTTAAAGTTTCTTAAATCTCTTAAGATCTTCAAAAATTTTTCAAAATTTTTCAATATTTTTCAAAATCTATTTAATTTCTTAAAACATGTAGTAATTTTTCTGTAACCTTCGAAAATATCGTTAAATATATATTTAAATTTAGTTTAAATCTTGTTTGATCCCCTAAGTTATTCAATAATATGTTAAAATATTTTGGAACCACTTGACATTTTTTTAACTCGTTTTAAAATCATTTTATATCCTAATTCTAAGATCATGTGTATTGTATTGCGAATAACAATTTTCATAGTGTGAAAATATAAATTATAAATAGTCTAGTGATTTTCTAATGGTAAATAATTGTGTACTTAAACCTGTTTATAAATATTAGAACATAATAGTTATAATAATATTACAGAAGATTAATTTTTTTTTTGGTGAAAAATCGGTTATTATTTTATAGAACTGTTCTATATAGTTTAGACACTGGTCTACGTTTTTCGTATCCTGCTTTCTAACAGAGATTACGTCACCTCGGCCTTAAAATTTTATAGAACTTTGCAATACATTTCGCTGAATAGTTTAACGCAATGTAACACAAAGACGATTTTAATATTTATTAAACTACCCAACGTATCCTTTACTATAGGATTAGTTCTGTAAAATGTAATGAAATTTTCTTCTATGCGGGTAATATTGAAAACAAAGGAGCTTCCACTTCTCGTGGACCGAGACACTGAAAATGATGTGAAGAGGCAACGCGCGGTTTCACTAAAATTACGATATTTTAGGACCCAATAGTCTCCATGAATTTTTTGTTGTTCAAAAGAAAGACGATTTCCCAAGAAATCATTTCATGCATTTTTAAGAAAAATTAAAAGGGGAGAAATTCACGAAAAATGGAATCAAAATCTGTTTTGGATTTTTTGTGAGTAAAATTTAAAAAAATTGGATTGTATTATATTTCTAACATATATTTTCATATCTAACATCTGTAATTTTTATCAAAATTTAATTGTCGTTTCCAGAAATATTAATAATTCAAATAAATGTGACCCCGACATTCAACATGGCGTATCGACTAATTTCTTTTTTTCTTACAGAATTATTGTGTCTTACAGAATTATTTGTGTTTGTAGTGCACATATGCGAAATTAAGAAAAAAAATATAGATAAAATCAATTACTTTTCATGGCCGTTATGTGCTAAAATGTAGTTTAAATTTGAAAATCGTTGTGACTGCGCTTCGGCAACAGGTGGCGCCACGACTGAGGTAGTCTGCAGTCTGACAAATCTTTTCTGCTCTTTGTCTCTTTGTCTTTCTGCGCGCCAATTTTTCTCTCTTTCCTACCCCTATCAACTTTTAGAATGTATTTTTTCACTGACCATTATCAAGTTTTAGAACAGACCATTTTTTTTTAGAACTGACCTTTTCGTCAGAACTGACCGTTAGAATATGCCCTGGTTCTGTAGAATGTAATGAACTTTTTTCAGTGTGGGTAACATTTCCCATGGATTTCTTTCATATGGCGATATAATTTATCAACTTTTATCAAAATAGAACGACCAGGAGCTGATCCTGACATTTCTGACGTATACTGATCCTACGATGAAAATTCTCTTCCATATCAGACTGGACATTCTTCCCCATATTTTCAAGAAGCCTCCTCTTTTTTTGCCTTAATGGAATTGTCTAAAATCGGCCTATTTTTATTTCTTCTTACAGGATTAATTAGTTCAGTAAGGCCGACATTAGAACAATTGTTTCCTGGATCCGATAGTATCGATTTGCCTCCTATCGAAGAAATAAGACCCGAAGATGCTTTAAGATATAGCAATTTCCGAACGCTCGAGAATCAACAGATGTCTATTCCAAATGTAAATTTCTTAAAAAGGGGTCATGTCATATTTGCATTTAGAGTGGGATATCTAAGTAAATCGCTAAATAATTTGTTCGGCGAAAGACTCAATAGCAAATTTATGGTATTTGACACTAATGAAAATGAGTGGGTGACTCTGCGCAAACATGATTTTGGCCGATTGGGTGCAAATAATAATATTCATCTTATTCGTGCACGCGATCAAGCTGCTGCGACACACAATCTTAACCATAGGAGATCACATCGCGTAAACGACGAAGAAAGCCAAAAAATACATAAAGCAGCAAGCGAAGCAGCATACTATGAAGCAAATACTAAAGAAGGCTATCATAGACTTTCACGATGGGGCCAAACAACCGAGGCCGCTGATTTAGTCCAGCGATCATACAGTGAAGCATATAATAAAACATATCGACGTCTTTCAGGAGACCAGTGAACAGTACAATAAGGACATTGCATGAAATGAGATAAAAAGATATTATAATTCTTTAGTAGCTTATTATTATATTCAAAAATGAAGTAATTTTTTATTGAAGAAGGAACATATTTTTTTTCTTAATAAAGTTTGAATACTGCTCCTCCTCGCGGAATTTTTGAAAAAATGCATAGATTGGTTATATGTGTATGACGTCATTTTTCCTGCGCAAATTCAAACTACCTAAGTTATTTAACCTTGAAAAAAATTGGTTTTTGAACATGGATTTTAATGTATAAATTAATCTAAACGGCTTTCATGTATTATTATCAAATAATAATTACGATGAAAAGAATTGAAACAGTCTGTCCAAATAGCTTCTGTCAATTGTATACATGTTTGTACATATGTTTTGCGGTAAATAGTAATACAAGTTTTATTCAGATCTTTATTATTCCTAAAATCACTACCAGCTACAAAACACTTCTTAGCTACTAATATACCTTCCTTAGGAAATTCGCTGATTTACAAATTCATTCTTTGCTTATATCTTTCACCCCGCTGATTCGACTTTTATTTTCGATTTATCGTTTTTAGGCATTTTTATCAAATATATAATATCTTTGTTGATAGGTTGGCTTAGGTAGTTAGCTGAATCAGCTGTCAAGTAGAAAACCGCGACGGTTGCGAAACGGGATTGTTAACAATTTTGAAAAGTAACATAGCGGCTAAAGTGGCCTCATTGGTGCTCAGTTTTATAGCTTAGTGATGTCGCATTTGTTGGAATGTGACCAAATAGACCTAAACTATACATTATTCTTTTTTATAAGTATTAAGAACCTGCTTTTTTTCTTTTCTATATAAATTTATTTACTGCTCCGACATTCTAAAAATATGTTTATCCCATTTCATGCAACGTCCCTATTAATAATTTGAAGCCGGAATCTTTGGCGTTTATGCTCTAGCTGGGTTTGAAATTTTTGGATAAATTTCTGACACGAGAACTACCTTAAAATTCAAACGCGATAATTTAAGAATGTGCCGAAACTTTAATAGCCAGGCATGATTCCGGTGGCAAATCGAATTTAAGTCCACTGTACTATATACCAGTTTTACTGCGATTTTCCTTGTGTACCACAAGGAAATTAAAACTTAAGAAATTAGAAAATTCAGTAAATCAGAAAAAAATATTGTGGGTGAATACTAGTCCAGATATTTTAAAAGACGGGCGCAGCCGATGGAGTATAAAATCTGTAGTCTTTTCTTGGGGGGATTCTGATAGACCGTGAATTCAGAGAAAACGATTATTTGATTTAAAGAAAATTTCTTTGAAAGAAGGAAAAATATTAAATGGCTCTCGGAATATGAAAGTTTTCTTTGACTTAACAAAATAGTTTTTTCTTCCATTGAAACTTTTTATATATTTCAAGATAATTTTCTTCATTTAGAATAATTCTAGAATCTTGTGAAATCAACTGAAATTAACTATAATATTAGAACGCAGCACTTGTATCGCGTAAAATATGTAAACGTGATGTAAAGTAAGGTTAAATGATGTAGCGTTATGTAATTAATTATATCAAATAAAACATCGTGTGAAACTAAAATGCAATATCGTTTGTGATTCAAAGTTATGTAACAAAAATGTTTCGTAATAAGGAAAATAAACTATGAAGGTAAAGGCACCAGTTAGGGTCACTGTTAGTTTTCAATAGTATAAGATTTAGATTTTCACTGTTGTATACGCTTTAATTACGAGTTTTTTTTGGTAAGTATAAGTGAAGTAATGTCTTTTAATACTGGAACCTAGATAACCGTATCCTTATTGCTTCTTAATAATTATCTATTTTTTGTGTGATTCATACGATCGGATGGGTCAGTGACACCTGCGCACCTTTAAATGGCAGTGCTTCTTTCCTGTCACTAACAGATTAGTTATTAGTATGCTAATGAATTTCTAAAAGTTAGTGCGAACAAGAAAGCAAATGGTAATTGTTATGTATTATTATTAAAACGAAGTTTGTTAACAGTTAACTAATTAGGACTTGGAGAAAAGATGATGATTTGAAAGAATCAGATTGTTCGACGAAAATGGAAATTTATCAGCTCAAATTCTAGCGGTCGATTTGTTACTAGAACATAATTATAAATGCCTTTTCTAACGAACTAAAGATTCCACACCTTAGCAGATAGGGGCTGTTATTATTTGATATACACGTATGGATATGCTGCCGCACACCGTAACCTACCTGCGAATCATTGGCACGCAACTATAATAATACACTTTTCACCGATTTTTATGATAAGAATGACCATCAAAGTTGGAGACAAGTTCAAAAAATATTAAACTCAACAGCAATAACGTTTTATTTAATTCCAAACACGACTGATTCTTGTTGAAAAACATTTTCGTTGATCCTGACATTGATCCGTGTTTTCACGGTTTCTCGTATCGGTGAATATTATTTTAAATTATGAATCATTACACAAAACTTTATCCTCTAAATACCTACTCACTGGTTAAAAAATTAATGAATTGCATACAGTAATTTCGAGAAAAAAACAGTTATGGCTTATGCGAATGTATTTGCAATTCCAATGTTGTACAAAAACGGTAATTTTTTAGCCAGTTAGCTCAACTTGTTTATTACATCAGCTGGTTGAGGCTAATGATTATCACAGCCATAATTTTAATGCAAATTATATGACTATGGGACTTTCAAAGATTTCTTGGGATAATATTCTTCCGATAAAAGATAACAATGATTCGGATTATATTCGTCTTCTATTTGTCACGAACTTTACGGACTCTGCGAAGCTTAGGAAAAATATTTTTTGATGTTTGTGTGTGTGTGTGTGGGGGGGGGGGGGTATTCCATAAGACACCCAGACTAGGATCCATCACATTATAATCCTCAATTTAAGCAATATCGGATTCCTACCGACTACAACTTTCCCTTTCGTGCGCTACAACCCCGGAATCGCTTCCGCATTACCTCGCATTGCTTAACCTTGTTACCTTCTTGTAAGTACATGTATTATTATTACGTGTTTTAAAATGCTAGTTTAACAAGGTATTCTCTTAAACGTAAATTTCGAATCAGGAATGCGATAAGGTGTTTATAGATACAATTTATTCTTCGGAGAGGTCTTCTTTCCTTACGTGACAAGCTACATTTGAACTCCAAAAGAATGATGTTTCTCATATTTCGGCAGGCGAAGCGGCCAAATCCAAACTAAGTTTGCAGCATAAGGTTCTGAAGGCGTCAAAATTGGGTTAATTGAATCTGATGGATAACGGCGATAAAGCGAGAATCTTGATGTCAAAGCTGTAGCTTGTAGAAGCTTCTTCAATATAGACAATCGGTGGAGAAGATCCCGCAAGACGAGAACCTTTGTGGATGTATTAATTGGCACTTCTCGTTATTCCATATCTAATTTCATCTTGTCGCTTGACCGAGACCAAACTGGCTAGATGGACGGCGATGATGAGAATCGGGTTGTTTTCACTAAAGTGGAAATGAAGCTAAGTTCTTGTGAGAAATGCCTCATGATGCAGAATCTGCTGGATTACTCGCTGATTACACATAACATCATTCTAATGCGATAATCGTCATTTGAATTTCAGACAATTGATTTTCTACAAAGGTGTATCATCACTTAGGGTATCTTCAATCCAGTCTAGAGTGGAAGTTGAATCGTTTTATAAATGTACTAGCACGTATATCTAGAATGCCAGTTATCCATATAACATCAAGTGAACTAATCCAAATGCTCCACGTAGTTCAAGTCGCGGTCAGCTCAACTGCGTCACGGGGGCTACTTTAGATTTTAAATGTACGACTAACCAACCAGCCAGTCTAGTGGGCATCCTGATAAGAAGATAAAAATTGATGCAGCGTAATCTCTTTTCGAAGCATCGCAAAATCCGTAAATATTGTAGCTACCAGAATATAAATTAAATCGAATCCAGTAAGGTATCTCACACTTAGAAAATTTACGAGGACTGCCTTGATACTTACGACATCGACTATAATCCTTTATCAACAAAAGATTATCCTAAGAAATCTCTAAGGGCCTAGCTAAGCAATTGGATAAAAATCTTGCTTATAATATTCATTGGGTTAAACCAACTGAGGGTATGAAAAATTGAGATAATTTTTATCATTGATGAGCTAAGCATTACGTTTCATATGTGTTGAGCATTTATATCATAATTTAGCACCATTATGAAATAATGTTTACAACAATTAATTAAACAATATTTTTTCAAAAGAAACTTTCGCAGGTACAAACCAGATAAAAATGTAATCGACAGCCTTGTTTTTCGGGAAAAAATTATTGTTTGTAACAATTGGTTGCACTTTCCCGTAACAGGTTGACCAAATGAGAATTCATTAAAGATCCATTCGTCGTTGTTGGTATGATCATAACCAGTTAAATAGAAAGCTCCAAACTGAATAGTGACGTGAATATGATCTCAATCGTAAAAAAATCATTCTGTATAACGATTTTCATCGCAATGAAAATAAACTCTGATGTTATGATGTAGGAACTTCAGTAATTTCCAATATTATGTAGTTTATGAATGACTCCTGAATTAAACAACAACAAATATTTACACAAAAATTGTGTAATATTTCTAAGGGCTTGCTTTATTTCAACAACGAAAAATTATAATGTTTAACCTTTCTTAAGTTAAACTACGAAATAGCGATTTAAGCCAATAGCGTTAGATATGTAAATAGGAAAATGTACATTTCGGATGTTAATAAACAAATTTTAAATTATGAAATTAAAAATCTAGATTTCTCATCTTAATCTATGCGAATCGATATACTATCCAAAACTTCTCTTTACATTTTAAATAAAATGTCAAAAGTTTTTCCAAAGATTAAATTTTATATTATTAAATTTTCAACGCTACTAGTTTAATATTGTAAGAATCTTAGTTAGCACAATTCGTGTAGTCACAAATTACGTAATAAGCAGATATTAAAAAAATGGACATGTCAAAAACATCTACGAAGTACATGAATTTACGCAATACTATCATTTTATTTATTTAAGATCAAGGTAACTAAGATTCCTAAAGCTGAGCGCAGATAGAAGCATATTTTTTTATATCAGCATTTTATCACAAAAATGTTTTTGTAAGATTTTGACGTTTTATTAATCGATATTTTAGGGGGCTTGTTTTTTTTGGCGCGGTGAGGCTTTACATTATTTCTTGTTTACAAAAGGCGGTGAAGGGGGGGGGGGCAAATAATGTTATTCGTTACTAAAATTTCAATAATATCTTCTTGACAAATTCTGACGTGCAATACGGATTTTTGTAAAATTTTCTTTTTCCAAAGGAGAATATTAACATATTTTTTTCAAAATCCTCGTTCTATGTCGACAATGCCCAATAATAAGTCTAATTATAATTCTTTACAGAAACTTCATATTATAGAATAAACATGATACGTTTTAACGAAAGTCCTCTTCGCCAAAGGATTGCGGTACCTCATATCTGATGGTAAGGCTTGAAGGTCTCATCCGACTAGTGATCTGGAATAGGTATACTAGAAGGACTGCATTGCTAGGTGTAGCTGTTTTAGGGAAATAACGCACTCCATTTTGTGCAACCTGAACTAAGGAACGATCCTCACAGGGGGTAATAGAAAATCCACCTGAAATATTGAGGGCGCGAATTCTCATGCATACTAGCTGTAACGTGATCACCGTATCAAGAGCTTTACGCACACGACTGAATAAATACTTGAATTCTCAGAGCGCTCCCTCAGTCGAGTCGAATCGCCAGTCATAAAGGAGTTATTTTAACGCAGAATTATGGACACCAGGTCGAATTCCGTAGTCGTAGACCCGCTCCGTGCAATAGAGGCTCTGAATGGGGTGTACGTTATTTCCCTTAATTTTCGTAGTATCAAATGTACGACACCCAAAAAAAATTATGAAAACTGTTTGGGCTCCGGTCCAGATCCCTCATCTCACCCACCGCCAATGGTAGGCGGCTCCTCAAGGGCCAGACCACCATTGGCGATGCATTCATCTAACACCGATGTACAACAATCTTGTTTTCATGGTGGTAGAACAGTCGACGGGGCTCTCCGATATGAAGTGGAACCGTAGAAGGTGCATACAAAAGGAGAGCCCCTTACGATCGGCTTTTAAACAGCAGCCAAGGCACCTCACAGGGGGCAACAGGAGACAGGATTTTAAAGACAATCCCCGAACAGTAGTCAAAACGGCAGAAGGCTTTTGAAAAATCAGGGCCTTATTTTTACACGTACAGCTAATAACGGCTTAGTGGATGTTGTCGTTGTGTCAAGTTATCTTGAAGGCTGTCTAATCTTCAAGGCGCCCCACCAGATGAAAATGTGTCTTCATTAGGGTTGAGATCGTCCTAATGAAGGCCGCAGACATCAGGTTGCGGGATTGGCTAGTGGAAAGAACTCTAGCGTTTAGGCTGCTATACGCAGCCAAGGCCTGGTCGTCAAACGTGAAACTTAAAAAGATGCAGGACAGGCTGCGACAATAACAAACGGTAGCATTTAGGTGTGTGGCTGGAGCAATGAGGACTACGCCCACAATGGTGGTAGGATTAATGTTCTGTGAAGGATACCTGGACGTTGCGATAAATGCCAGGGCGGCTCACGCGATGGGCTATCCAGTAAGAGAAAATAGATAGACGTAAAGAAATAGGCACAATAGGCTCCCAAGTGACATCAGCCAGCAGCCGATTCTAGAAATGAGGCAGCATAAAATAATAAAAAGTTTAACTGCACCTAAACTTTCCTCGTTTGCACCCCAAGCCTGGTCGCCCTTCGCTGTGCAGAGATATTATTAGAAGAAAATGCTGCTGGCAGGCAGATTACAATCTGCTTGGACAGCCAAGCGACATTAACTGCAGTAGGGAAACCAGACATAACATCACCACTGGTTTAGGAATGCACAATGACATTAAACCATCTTACAGAACAATCACGTAGTGGATCTCATATGGCACCCTGGGGATACAGGGATCAGGGGAAACGGAAAGGCGGACCAGCTGGTGAAAAGCGGCGCAGCGAGTGATTACATAGGACCGCAATCGGTACTGCGAATAGCGTTTTGCTGCATCGGGATGGGCATCAAAAGCTGGATTCGAAAGAAGCACTGGAAATACTAGAAGCAAATCCTGGGCTATACATATAGGAGAGACATAGCCAGAGAAATTCTGGATTTACTAAAGGAAGACATAATGACAGTTGTTTAGATGCTTACATGGCAAAATCTCCTCAAATATCACATGCGGAATAGAGGGTACAGCCCCACGACAGAATGCTTAGTGGGCTTCAGAAAGAGGTCTGAGGTTAACCATTGAGATTTAATAGTTAAGGGTAAGCCTAAAGTAAAAAATATTGCACGAAAATTCGCTATCCTAAAGTGAAAATTATAATTCCTAACAGAAATTCTTCTCAAAAAATTAAAGTTATATTTGTTTACTGAAATTATATATCGCAATTTGAAATTATAATTATTTTTGAACATTACCTGTTTCATTTTCCATTTGCATATTTTACTACATTCGAGAGAACAATCCTAGTCACTAAATTATATTCTTGGCCATTTTGCGGTATTTCCGGACTGACAAAATTTCTGGCTATTTTTCGACTTCCAAGGTAGGTCCACAACCTGTTTCGAAACTCGTAAAAGAATTGGGAATATTTGTCTAGACATTCAGTGAAACGAAAAAATTAAAGGTTGAAAAGAATTTGTGACATTTTTATCAGTATTTGTATCAGTTATTCACAATTTAAAAAAATTTCAAAAAATGTTTGTTGAAAGTTCCAGCAGTCCTGATTATAGTTCTGTTTTTCCTCTAATGACTTCTATATCGAGGGCTCTACTTTGAAGAGATCCAAGAATTGTTAAACAGAAGTTCTGATCAGAATTTTGTTTAATTATTAGTTTCAATTTGCTGAGTTTACAAGCTTTTACGATGAAGCTTCTTTCATTTTAACGTCTTCAAACTTAGTATCATTTAATATTTTTAAAGGATTTAATTGGAAATATTTAAAATTGTTCCATTTCGAAGGTATGCATTTTAAACTAAAAATTGTGTAACGCTAAATGTTTTAACTGTCTGAATTTCAAAATCATAAATCTGTTACGCCTAATTTCATGTTACTTAATTTTGAATATTTTAGTTTAAAGTTGTTGCTTTTTAAGTGTTTGATTTTTGATAAAATGTAAATTTTGTGGGCTTGAAATTTAAATCACACATTTTTGAAGACTTTCAAATTGAAATTTTAAAATATTTTTTGGAAAAATGTTATTTCCATATGTAAATCCGACAATTTTCAATTTAATCGGAAAATTTCGACCGTACCGTGAAGATATCTTTAAGATATCGTTAGGAAATTTTAATTTGGCAAAGATCTCTGTACGTCATGATTAGGAGACGGGCATAGGAGGTCTTGGTGGCGTCTTAAAAATGAGGTAAATACGTCCATGATTTTTTTTCCCACTGGGCTAAGATAAGAAATTAAAAAAAGTTTTTATTTAAAATTAAGTATCTTATTATCGTACCTTTTATTGATTCATAGTAACCGCAATAAAAATACACATTATAATTGAAACCAAGCATAGATAAAGTTGGACTATAAAATATCTGCTTTGCTGAAATTTTTGTCTATATTATGAGAATATGTTGATATACGTTTTTACATGACGAAATTTGTTTAATGACGTATACATGAGGGTAGGGGGAAGAAAAGGAGAGTAACCAATAAAAACTTTCCATGTAAGACAGCATCCTCATATATATACATTTGCAAAAATCTTGTACAGAACTCATTAGTTACGCAGTGGAAGTAATTTTTCGGTAAATTAGTGTCATCTACTCTAATAGAAAATGAAGATAACCGTCCGTACTCTATTCATAGCTTTTGCTGTTTTCCTTAATTCTCTTGGTAAATATATAATAGTATGATTTCAAATCTTCAAAAAGTTTTTAAGACTAGGATTAAAACTAATATCCTTCTTCATATTTCTTACACTAACTAAAAAATTATACCCAAAGATTTTAAGGATGCTGTATTATCAGATATTATAATTAAAGTCTTTAAAATATTTGTTAAGATACCCGTTTTTCACATACTCACTGAAGTGGAGGTACATTTTGTCAGCAGTATCTAAAAACGAAAGTTTCTCTTTTGTATTTATAGATTTAGGTGGCTCCAGCTCCTGAAGAAATTGCGTTTGCATAAGTTTTATTGGATACTTTTGTAGTTTAAGACGAATTGGTTTGCTTATTGGTCCAATAATAAAATAGATCCACTGTCTGGAGTAATTAGGAAGCGTGACAAATGGAAAATAAATTATTATTAGATTGAGATTGCATAGTAGCATCGTCAGTACTTGTATCCTTCAAGCTATGCTTTAAGTAAATATTTGTATCAAAGTGAATTACCGTTAATAAACGAAATCGAATCAAAATTGATTGAAAATATAGCATCTTGAAGCACAGTTGAAAAAAAAACTTTTGCATAGATTCAAATAATTTTCTCATGTTCATTTTGTATTGATTTTCGACCCTAACAGTGCAATCACAATTTTTTTCATCATAAAGGATATTAGGCTGTGTTCAGAAGCGTCGGTTTTGTTTCTTAAATTTTTAGCAAATGTTACAAAAAGTATAACAAAAGCCATTTATTTCAACATTTATTTAAAAATATTTATTATTTGTATTTATTATGTAAATATTAAATATTCAATATTAATATTTAATATTTATCATTTGTGAATAGCTTCAATTTGAGCCATCCTGGAGAAAAAGAAGACAAAAATAAAAGCTCCCAGAATGAGGGTAGAAAAGAGCAAAGTTCTGAATTTTCTCTGTCTTAAAAGCAAATAAAAAAAATAGTTAAGAAGATGAGACTTTTTTCTACTTTGAAGACTTGGAGAATTAAGCTTAGCTTTTGTTTTTCCGAAAAAAGTTGATCATTAATTATAGCATTTTTGTACATTATTTTAGTTGACGTTAAATGAATCCCAAAACAAGTAAAAATTGAAATCTTTGCAAAGATAACGTTGGCGAGATAAACATAGATAGTATAAAAAACAGTGGTATACACGTATTTTATTGTACAAACTATATAGCTTAAACGAATATTTAATCAAATTCGATTTTTATTGATATAACTTTATCTCTGCTGAGGCTCCAATTCCATAAATCTGAATTTCAACTAGCATGAAAATCATTGAAACTATAGCCAAATAACAGCAATAGGAATCTTGTAAAATTTGTAAATAGCTTACACGTCACCTCCACCAACATAAAGTACATATTTACAATGTTATAGTATCATATTCCTCAGTCTGTACAGTTTAATTATTTAAAAACTAAATTACGAAATTTATTTTTTCAAGTTTTCATTACTCAGATTTAGAGAGCGGAGGATTCGAATATGATGCACCAAGTCGTTTTTCATGAACTTTGGGAACTCAATCAACCAAAACTTAGTAAATAATCAGGGTTAGCACAATGTCACTTACGTCACTTCTAGTCACTTTTTATACATTTTTTGAAGAAAAAGTCACCATAATCACTATAGTAGAATTATAATGCTATATGAAAGAAATTTCGGGGCCCAAAGGATTTTTGAAAATTTTCGAAATTTCAGTTCTTACGCCATGTTGAATTTTGGGACCCCATTTTTTAGAATGATCAAT
>NC_046662.1:61872412-61887461 GCF_010883055.1 Belonocnema kinseyi | reverse complement strand
TTATTTTGCACCCAAAAAAGTCTAAAACAAATTTTGACTCCTTTTTTCGTGAATTTCTCCCATTTTAATTTTTCTTAAATATGGATAAAATAATTTCTTGGGAAATCACCTTTCATAAAAAAAATCATGGAGACTATTTGGTCCCAAGATATCGTTAATTTAGTGAGACCATGCAAGTAATATTCAGACGATTGAGACCGCACGGAAAAAGTTTATTAATCTTTCCTGAATTATTTCTAAAGTCAGGGCTAAGAGCGAAACTGGAATAAATTTGATAACATTTGAATAACTTTCACGATATAATGTCAAATAAATCTGGATTAACTTTACAAGAGTTCTTTAAACTTTATATTGAAGGCCAAATTAAAAATATCAATAAAATATATGGAGAAATTCATGAAAAAATGTTGAAAACGTTCGTATAAATCACATTTTAGGTATTGAGAGATTTTGATCACATCATTATAAGGTCTAGATACTTCAGATCAGTGAAATGTATAGAAAAATTTCGAATCTTGACTGGCTCATGAATTTTACCTTTGGCTTAGGATAGTAAAAGATGATACATACCAAATGTCAATCCAATCTATCAATTCTTTTGCGAGTGATGGCGCTAACAAACTAAAAATCTACTGACACTCAGACAAAAAAATAGATAGACGAACGGGGCATTGATAAAAACCTGTTTTTCAGAGTCAGGGTGTCTCAAAACATGAACATTTAACCAAAATTGAGGGGGGAGGGGTCAAATTGTATACAATTCTAGTATCTTCTCTGATAATAATGTGAAAATTAATTTTCAAACAAACAAAAAAAAAGGAATTTTCTACCAGTAAAATTCAGCGAAAAGAGACGAGTTTTTGACAAATACTTGAATCATCAACCAAATAAAGAAGTTTCTGCAAAGAACATTAATTTTTTACTGAAAAAGACGAATTCAAATTTTCAACAAAATTAATTAATTTTCTACGAAATAGTTGAATTTTCAAATTATACATATACGAACAATTTTCAAACAAAAGTTTCAATGAAATACAACATGAATTTTATAGCAAGTTGCTGAAGTTTGAAGCCAAAAGGAACAATTATCGGCAAAATAGTTGAATCTTTAATCCGAAAAAGATCAGTTTTCAACAAAAAAATATAAATTTGTAATAAATAATAGAGACTTTAAATTTTTAGTTTGAACAATTAATATAAAAATAATAAAATTTTCAAGAAGTTGAATGCAACAAAAACGCAACGGATTTTTAATAAAAAATACTGAAAAGTTAGATCTTTAGATAAAAAATTAATTTTTATCGCAAAATAATATGTTGAAATATTTTGGAATTACTGTAAATTGTTTGAATTCGTTTTAAAATCATTTTATAGCCTAATTATAAAATCTTTGTATAGATATTATTGTTAGCGTAGTAATATGTTTTATGAAACAGGTCTAAAAAATTTGACGTAGGGTTCAAACCCGCGAGAATAAACATTTTTTTAACTATAGGATTAGTTCTGTACAGGGCATATTCTAAGCCGCAATTAGAACTGACTGAATCCCAATTATACGAAAACTAAAAAAAACTATAAAAAAAAAAAAGATTTGAAAATCCGATTTTTCTGCGCATGGTGTTGAAACTGTTAACATACTTATTTGTGTTTGTAGTGCACGTTTGTGCAATTAAAAAAAATATATAGATAAAATCAATTACTTTTCATGGCCGTTATGTGCTAAAATGTAGTTTAAATTTGAAAATCGTTGTGACTGCGCTTCGGCAACAGGTGGCGCCACGACTGAGGTAGTCTGCAATCTGACAATTCTTTTCTGCTCTTTGTCTCTTTGTCTTTCTGCGCTCCAATTTTTCTCTCTTTCCTACACCTATCAACTTTTAGAATGTATTTTTTCACTGACCATTATCAAGTTTTAGAATGGCGTTATAATTTATCAACTTTTATCAAAATCGAACGACCAGGAGCTGATCCTGACATTTCTGACGTATACTGACCCTACGATGAAAATTCTCTTCCATATCAGTCTGGACATTCTTTCCCATATTTTCAAGAAGCCTTCTCTTTTTTTGCCTTAATGGAATTGTCTAAAATCGGCCTATTTTTATTTCTTCTTACAGGATTAATTAGTTCAGTAAGGCCGACATTAGAACAATTATTTCCTGGATCCGATAGTATCGATTTGCCTCCTATCGAAGAAATAAGACCGGAAGATGCTCTAAGATATAGCAATTTCCGAACACTCGAGAATCAACAGATGTCTATTCCAAATGCAAATTTATTAAAAAGGGGTCATGTCATATTTGCATTTAGAGTGGGATACCTAAGCAAACCGCTAAATAATTTGTTTAGCGAAAGACTCAATAGCAAATTTATTGTATTTGACACTAATAAAAACGAGTGGGTGGCTTTGCGCAAACATGATTTTACGAGATTGGGTGCATACCATAATATTCATCTTGTTCGTGCACGCGATCAAGCGGCTGCTACGCACAATCTTAACCATAGGAGATCACATCACGCAAACGACGAAGAAAGCCAAAAAATACACAAAGCAGCCAGCGAAGCAGCATACTATGAAGCAGATACTAAACAAGGCTATCATAGACTTTCACGATGGGGCCAAACAACCGAGGCCGCTGATTTAGTCCAGCGATCATACAGTGAAGCATATAATAATGCATATCGAAGTCTTTCAGGAGGACAGTGAAATGAAATAGTCTGTCCAAATAGCTTCTGCCAATTGCAGACGTGTTTGTACATGTGCTTTGCGGTAAATAGGAATACAAATTTTATTCAAATCTTTATCATTCCTAAGATCAAAACCAGCTACAAAACACTTCTTAGCTACTAATCAACCTTCCTTAGGAAATTCGCTGATTTACAAATTCATTATTTGCTTATATCTTTGGCCCTGCTTGATTCGACTTTTATTTTCGATTTATCGTTTTTAGGCATTGATAGCAAATATATAATATCTTTGTTGATAGGTTGGCTTAGGCAGTTAGCTGGATCAGCTGACAAGTAGAAAACCACGACGGTTGCGAAACCGGATTGGTCAACATTTTGAAAAGTAAGATGCCGGTTAAAGAGGTCTCATTGGTGCTCAGTTTTACAGCTGAGTGATGTCAAATTTGTTAAAATGTGATAAAAACATAAACTATAAATTATTCTTTTTTATAAGTATTAGGAACCTACATTTTTTTTCTTCTCTCCATAAATTTATTCACTGCTCTAACATTCTAAAAATATTTTTATCTTATTTCATGCAACGTCTCCATTAATAATATAAAACCGGTATTTTTAGCGTTTATGCTCTTGCTGGATTTGAAACTTTCGGATAAATTTCCGGCACGAGAACTACCTTAAAATTCAAATACAATAATTTAAGAATGTGCTCGTTTTTACTTCCACGGTAATAATTCATTTCAGTGTGAAGATTGACATAATTTACCTTGAACCTTTCTTTGAATAAGATTTTTTGAAATAATAGGTGAATTATTTGAGCTAAAATAATGTTAGAAATAGAAAAGAAGTTATATGCAGAAATTTTCAGTTACAAGTAGATAAATATTGAATTTAAGTTCACTGTACTGTGCACGGGTTTCAATGCGATTTTTTTTGTGTACCACAAGAAAATTAGAATTTCAGAAATTAGAAAATTAAGTAAATCAAAAAAAAATTGTGAGTGAATACTAGTACATATAGTTTAAAAGACGGGCGTAGCCGCTGAAGTATAAAATCTGTAGACTTTTCTTGGGGATATTCTGATAGACTGAATTCAGAAAAAAAAGATTCTTCGATTTAAAGCAAACTTCTTTGAAAGAAAGGAAAAATTCAATGGCTCTAAGAATATGAAAGTTTCCTTTGACTTAACGAAGTAGTTTTTTCTTCCATTGAAACTTTTTATATAATTTAAGATAATTTTCTTGATTTATAATAATTTTAGAAATTTGTGAAATCAACGGAGACTATCTATAATATTAGCAAGTAGCACTAGTGTCTCGCAAAATATGTAAACGTGATGTAAAGTAACGTAACATGATGTAGCGTTACGTAATTAATTATATCAAATAAAACATTGCGTGAAATTAAAATGCAATATCGTTTGTGACCCGACGTTATGTAACAAAAAATAATGTTCCGTAATAAGAAAAATAAACTATTAAGGAAAAAACACCAGTTAGTGCCACTGTTAGTTTTGTATGGACAAGATGTATGGACAAGAAAGCAAATGATAATTGTAATGTATTATTGTTAAAACAAAGTTTGTTAACAGTCAACTAATTAGGACTCGGTGAAAACATGATGATTTAAAGAATCAGATTGTTTGACGAAAATGGAAATTTATCAGCTCAAATTCTAGCAGTCGATTTGTTACTGGAACATAGATAAAAATGCCTTTTCTAACAAATTGAAGAGATCATACAGTAGCAGATAGGGACTGTTATTATTTGATATACGCGTATGGCTATGCTGCCATACACTCTAATCTTATTTCATTCCAAACATGACTAATTCTCGTTGACATACATTTTCCTTGATCCTGACATTGTTCCGTGTCTTTACGATTTCTCGGACCAGTGAATATTATTTTACATTATAAATCATTATACAAACCTTTATCTTCCGAACACGTACTCACCGGCTACAAAATTCGCTGACTTGAACTACACTCCTGATTTTGCACGAAATTTTTGTAAAGTAATTTAATATTGAAGCATGCCAAATAAATATACATAAATAATTAATTGTGTCCAATAATTTCGAGGAAAAAAAAAAACAGTTCTGGTTCGTAGTGCAATCACCATATGCGTATCGCATATATTTAACGAAGTGCCCTCTAAGCAACAGTAGCACCTCTTTTTAGCAACTTTCACTGTTAAGGAGATAACAAATATTTATAAATAATATTTTATTCAAATATTTTTGAAATGTTTTTGAATGTATTTTTTGTATTAGATAGATGCTGCTGCACAAAAATGGCCATTCGAAAAACTTATATTTTTTGTTTTTTATTGTTCAATACTTTAGCACTCTTTTTCTAATGTATTTTTATTGGCTGAAATGTCTCAGATTTTCAGACCATATTTAAATGTTAGCCAAAAGCAAATTATAATTATAAAAACAGAAATTAAAATATTATTATACACGAAAATCACATAATTGTAAAGATTAGAATTTGTTGTAAAATGAAGATTGCTTACATATAAAAGCCAGCTATAAACACTCACGAAATAGCTCTTAGTTGACTAAAGTTTGCTTTGCACATACATAAAATAATAAAATTTTGTAATAAAATTGCACAGGAAGGCTCAAAAAGAGATATGTTTTCAAAAATATGTTTTCTAATAAACACAGATTCAAGAAAGTCAAGTTGCGTAAAGTTTGTAATTTCATAAAAGAAGTTTTAAATCAGAGAAGTATGATTGTTACGTTAGTTGATTTTCTTACTAGTTTTTATGTATAAAATGACTTAGGTTATTTGAAAAAATAGTGATTTTCATAGTGGTTTTCATCAAATCTCCACGTTTAAAAAATCTCTGAGTCAGAAAAAACTATTTCATGAAGGTATTTCTCTGTCTGAAGTAGTAGTAGTGGTTTTAGGCCCAAAAACTTTTAAAAAAATGATTAGCTCGGATTGCTAACCAACTATTTTTGACAAACAATTCTGGTTTTATCCATCAAAAATGGTTTTCAAATAAAAATTCTCTTCTTCACAAAAACTAATAGAGATATGGAAAAAATATTTAATAGTAAAATTATTCATCACAAAAAGATGAAAAACTTTTCATTGCACCAATTTTATGGTAAGACAAATATTTTTAATTTAAAAAAAATTAGATTTTGCGTCTAAACTATGGAAGATGAGAAAAAAATGAAATAATGGTAGCCTTAAATAAGAAAGATGTCTTTTAAGAATAATTAATATATTTCGAAGAATGAAGTTAACGTTTCTTTGACTTCATTTTCATTATATATTTCAAACTGATTTGAAGTTAAACGAATTCTAAAGATTGATTGATTAATGAAATATGAAAATAAAAAAAAAAAGATTACATTTCATCAGTTGGGATCTTAGTAATTTAAAGTATTATATATTTCTTGAATAACCCCTAGAAAAGACAACAAAAAATCTTCATATAAAACTCGTATATTTTTGAATAAAAATATTATTTCTGAATACTACTCTTACTTTAAATTTAATTTAATTAATTCATCAGTTATAATTAATTCCTAATTAATAATTAATTAATCAGTAATATTTAAGTAATAATTTTTATTAAACAATTTTTTAAAAATAAAATTAATCAACAAATATTGATAAATATTCGATTGGAGAAATATTAATAATTTTCAATAAAAAAATTATATACAGAAATTCCATTTGTTTAAACAGTTGAAATAGATGATATTCTTCGTCACATTTTTTCAAATCCTAAAAAAATTTTCTAAAGACTCAAGAAACTGATGTTTCCCCATGCATTTTACATGGAAAACATCAAGTCAAAACTGGAACATGTTAAGAAAAAAAAAACTAAGGAATTTTTTTTTCGGATTTTGAATAAAATGGGGGAGGGGGGGGTTCTTTGCCCTCTAGCATGCAAAAAAAATTTTCCATGTATTTTTGGACCACCCTGGTGATCATATTCTTACCCCTCCTACCCTAAATCCGCCTACTACTCCGGCCGTTAACTTACTTTCCATGACATCTCTTAAAATCGCACAAAGCGTTAATAAAGTGATATAATTTTCAGTTAGTGAAAGAGAATTTCCGCGAGGAGTTATAATTTGACTTGGATCTTTGAACTTTGTACTTTTGTTCCACATCAGAATATTCATCACAGTTTCACCTCATTCTCTTCCAAATTTTCGAAAAAGGGAGTTACTATATTTCAATGAATTTACCTGTGACTTGGAATACGGGACACACAAATTCAAAATAGAAAAGTTCCAGTAATAAATTAAAATTTTAACTTTGAAAATAAAAATTGCGCAGAGAATAGTAATTTTGTCTTTGATCATGCTATTTTTGGCATGCAGGATGTTTAATATAATATTTTTACATTTTCATCCCAATGAGAAAGTATTGGTTTTATGTGAGAATGACTTTCGCGGATTCCACCAAATGACGACGTTTTGAGACAACCTGTGTCAGAAAAAAAGTTTTCACATCGGTGTCTGTCGGTCGTCGTTGTCGTTGTAGTCTGTAAAAACGGTAACATTTGAATGAATTATTCGATTAAATTCCTCTTTAGCACACTTTACAAGGATATGAAAAGAAAAGACAGCTTTTTTTATCTAGCTAACGTTAACCAGACGTTAGCCTTTAGTTAGCAGAAATTTTAGAAATTAAGAGCATTTTGAAAATGCTTTCGGCCACTCTTTTAATATTTTGAAATTCTTTCGGCAGCATTTTATAGTAGATCAAAATACGAACAATATATTCCTATTACTTTTTTGTTAAAGTAAAAATTAAAAAAGTTAGAGCATTTTCAAAATCCAAAAAACCAAACGAAAATAAACATTTGCAGCCCAAAACACGTGATAGGGGAAAAAGTCAAGAAAAGAAAAATGTTACTTTTTCAAGGCCCTACAAGATTGTCTAAATAACTCAATTTTGTCGAAAAAATAACGGGATACGAAGAGATAGATTGACAAAAATTGTGAATCTAAAAAAGAATAGCAAGTTTTTTGGAAATTACTTTTTTATAGGAATTTAAAAACAACATTAAATATAAAAAATGACATTTGAGTACAACGATATAAGCAACGAAAATGAGACAATATTTATTCAAAGAAAAGATATTATACAAATTTGTTACTAATGTTTTTTTCATAAGAAGCGTAGTTTTTTTAATCGTAAAAAAAAGATTAAAAATAAAAAAATTATAAATCAAGGCAATAAGAATAAGACTGTTTAAATTTCCATGCATATTATTAATTGTAATGATGTATATAAATGGCTTAATGGTGTAATAATAAAAATAATACATGTATCAGTGCAGCTGAGAATAATCATTAACGCAAAAAAAGAAGCAAATATTAAAGTAATCATGATAAATACAATTTGTACTATATTTTTGCAAAATATAAATACTCAATCCCAGACAGAGGTGCATAAAAAATATATTATATTTGATGTAAAAGTGTTGATCATAATGTAAAAAATTTGACATTTTGGGCAAAATCGAGTGCGAAGCACGAGATACGTGATGGGAATGTGTTCGCTAAAGTCGAAAGAGCTTTAATAAAAGAGAGTTCGTAATCTTAAAATTACAATTGTCGATTCGCTGATCTTTAATTTTGAAAGGCTCGTGCACAATTGTTGGAGAAATGCATGGACCGACCGCGAATATGCGAATGTGAGGAAAATATAATGTCCGAGCGCGTAGAGCGAGACAAATACAAAATCAAGCACGAAGCGCGAGACCCAACAATCGCGTGTCCTAGGCGCGTTCAAACGTGCAAGCGTAGAGAGCCGCGCGCCCAGTGCGCGATGAGAATATGCCTACGCCGCGTTCTTTAGTGATATGACAAACTAAGACTCAGCTTCCTGTAGTAGCACTTACCATAAATACGCAACAAATTCGAAATTTTGATTTTTGTCAAAATTTTGCTCGATATCATCGTTTTATATGTTCATTCCGGGAAGATTCAAAGACAGATTCAAGTGCCAAGAAATTATCAAGATTTTCCAATAATCCCATGTAAAAATCACCCGAGAACCCAGTTCAAACTTTTCGATTGATAACGGTCACATATACGTATTTTACTGCAAACAGCCTCTCTCCCTCTTGCATGTTTTTAACAACTCGCAATTGATCAGGTTTCCTTCTTCGAAAGTGGATATCTAATAAATCTAAATTGCCAAAGAAGACACCAGAAGAACATTAAGCTTTATCGCAAATCTAGTCTCTTTTATCTCAGCAGTCGGATCAAATCCTATTTCTCAGTTAGAATCCAGGAAAAAGTGTCTTAACGTTCGACTTTGATCTACCAACACCTGTCTGTTTCTGTTGTAACAAAATGGTAATTTTTAGCTAGTAAGCTCAACTTTTCAATCCCATCAGCTGGTTAAGTCTAATGATTGTTAAATTCACAATTTTTATTCAAATTCTATTACTATGGTTTTGAAAGATTTCTTACGATAATCTTCTTCTGATAAAGGATCTCAATGAATCGAATTATATTCGTCTTCTATTTGCCCCGAACATTACGGACTCTGCGAAGCTTAGGAAAAATATTTTTTGATGCGTGTGTGTGTGTGGGGAGGGGGGTATTTCATAAGACACCCAGAATAGGGCGAATAACATTATAAGACTTAATTTGAGCAATGTCGAATTCCGACTGACTGAAACCTTTCATTTCGTATGTTACAAACACGGAATCGATTCCGCAATAGCTCGCACTGCTTAACCTTGGTACCTTCTTGTTAGGTTGGAATAGGTTGGCAGATCATTTTTATCAAAAGGCGGTTGGAAATCATTTATCACCGGATACATGTCGTTTTCAATTGTTTGCAGCGTTTTTATCTAACTTTAGATAAAGAATATCTCGAGGATTTCCTGTGATGTTCACCTCGTTATAGATACCAATTTCTTTGCTTATTGCTCTTGGTTGCTTAAATTTTAATTTCAAACCTAAGATTTTAACACATGAATGTAAGTGTAAGTATATTTATTATTATTAATTTTTTTTAAATTTTTAGTTCGACCAGTAGTATCGTTAACGTCAATTTAGGATCAGGAATAAGATTAGGTGTTAATATATACAATTATGAATGTGTAAAACTTGGGTTAATTGGATCTGATGAATAACAGCGATAAAGCAAGAATCTTGATATACTTCTCGGTCTTCAATATTCAATTTCATCTTCTTGCTTGACGGAGGTTAAACTGGCCAGATGGTCGGTGATGATGAGAATCTGGTCGTTTCCAACAAAGTGCAAAAGAAGCTAAGTGCTTGTGAGGAATTTCTCGCGATGCAGAATCTGCTGTCTAGTGTACCAGTTGTAACTTTTTCTAAATGTACGAGCATATCTAACTTGAATGCCAGTTATCCATACTGTATCAAGTGAACTAATCAAAATGATCCACGTAGTTCATGACGCTGTCAGCTTAACTGCTTTACGGGAGCTACTTTAGATTTTAAATGTACGACTAACGAATCAGAAAGTCTAGTAGGCAACCTGAGAAGAAGATACTCAAGCACTAACTGTAATACTTTATCCGCAAAAGATTATCCTAGGAAATCTTTGAGAGCCCAGCTATAGCAATTGGATGAAAATGTTGACTGTAATACTCACTGGGCTTAAACAATTGAGGGGATGAAAAATTCAGATAATTTTTATCATTGATGATCTAATAATTACTTTTCATATGTGTTGGTTATTTATATCATGATTTAGCGCTATTAGGAAATAATGTTTATAACAATTATTCAAAAAATATTTTTTGAAAAGAAACTTCTGTAGGTACAAAACAGATGAAAAGATTATCGATATCCTTGTTTTCCGGAAACAATTATTATTTAAAAATTTATGGCACTTTCCCTTAGCAGTTTCACCAAATTAAAATTCACTAAAAGTCCATATCGTTATTATTGGTATGTTCATGACCAGTAAAATAGATAGCCCCTAACTGAATAATAACGTTGATATGATATCGATCGTAAACAAATTATTTCGTCTCACGAGTGTCATCCCAATGGAAACAAACTCTTATATTATTTCTTTTCTTTTCAGTAACGATATAAATATCTATTTACGTTTTAAATTAATAAATGTTTTAAAAATGGTGTCGGTTGTTTACCTTCATATAAAGATTTATCTAATGTTGCTCGAAGGCCAGAAAGTTCTATCCCATTGGGAATTTTAAAAAATACATGGCCACGATGTAGACGTGAAGAGATATGATACGACATAGAAAATTGATCAATACTAAGCATACAAGAGCGCCAGAATATTCACAAATTTAACTGGAAAGAATCGAAATAGAAGCATAAATAGAGAGGTATGGATGCCTGGCTGTTACTAGGGATTTCAGTAATTTCACACATTACGTATTTTATGAATAACTCCCAAAATAAACGATTTAAACGATTTAAGCTAACAGGGTTAAATATGTAAATACGCAGTTGTACAATTTGGATATAAATATACAAACTTTGGATTATAAAATTAAACAGCTAGATTTTATATCTTCATCTCTGTGCATCGCTATACTGAATGGAAAAAATGTTCTTTCTTAAAGTGTATCTATCGAGAAATTTTCTTTAAATTTCAAATAAAATGTTATCATTTTTGCCTAAGATTAAATTCCAAATTATTAAATTTTACACGCGATCAGTTTAAAATTGTAAACATGTTGATTAGTACAATTCCTGCCGTCAGAAATTACGTAATAGGCCAATATTTACACCAAAAAATAAATAAAAGTGTTAAATAACTCCACCAAGTACATGAATTTACGCAATACTATTATTTTACTAATTGAATATAAAGATAACCAAGATTTATCAAGCTTAGCGCAGAAAGAAGCATATTTGCATATATCAGTATTTTATCACAAAAATGTTTTTGTAACATTTGGAAATTTTTTTATTTGATATTTTTTCGGACTTAAGTTTTTTTGACGGGGTAAAGCTTTTCAGTATTTCTTGTTTGCAAAAGGCAAAGTAGGGGGAGGGGGACTTTTATTCGTTATTAAAATTTCAATAATACTTTAATGACACATTCTGACGTACAACATGAATTTTTGTTAAATTTTCTTCTTCTAAAGTAGAATATTAACATTTCTTTTTCAAATTCCCTGTTCTATATTAGAAATTCCTAATCTGAAGTGTAATTATAATTCTTTACGGAAACTACCTATTTTAAAATAAAAATTCTAAATTTTAACGAAATTTCTTTGCGCCTAAAGATCGCTGTAAATTGTATCTGGTGGTAAGGCTTGAGAATATCATCCGACTAATGATCTGGAATAGGTGGACTCGAGGGACTGCATCGCTAGTGTGGCTACTTTACGGAAGTAACAGACTCTATTCTGTGCGACCTAAACTAAGGAGCGATCCTCACAGGAGGTAATAGCAAATGCTCCTGATATATTAAGGGTACGAGTTCTCATGCCTCCCAGCTGTAATATGATCATCATGGTAAGGGCTGAACGCACCCGGCTTATTAAATACTTGAACTCTCAGAGCGCTCCCTCAGCCGAGTCGAATCGCCAGATTCATAAAGGGGGAGTTTTAACGGAGACTGAGGGACACACACATAGTAGGTAGTCCCGCTCCCTGCAACTGGGGCTCTGAATGGCATGTACTCTATTTCCCTCAATTTCCGTAGTATCAAATTTACGAAACACAACAAACTAATAAAAACTGTTTGGGCTCCGATCCGGGGCCCCCATCTAACTAACCGCCAAGGGTGAACGGCTCCTTAAGAGCCAGCCCACTATTGTCGATGCTGTCTTCTAACACCGATGTACAAGAATTTTGTTGTCACGGTGTTAGCACAGTGGAGGAGAAACCGTTGTGGTGCATACAAAAGGAGAGCCCCTGTAGATCGAGTATCGCACTGCAGACAAGGCACCTCACAGGAGGCTACAGGAGAAAAGACTTTAAAGACACTCCCTGAATAGGGAGTTAAAGCAGCAGAAGGGTTCGGAAACACAGGGCCTCAATTTTTACGCATGTAGTGAAAGTTGTCGTTGCTTTGAGTTATCACGAAGGCTGTCTGATCTTGAAGGCTTGTTACCAGATGCAAAGATATCCTCATTAGGTTAGATGACATCCTAGTGAGGGCCGCTAAATCAGGTTGTGGGAGTGGCTAGTGGAGAGAACTCTAGCGTTTAGGCTGCTTTACGCGGCCAAGGTCTAGTGTCCACGGGTGAAACTTAAAAAGATACCGGATAGGCTGCTACGATTACAAACGCTGGTATTTATGAGTGCGGCAGGAGCAATGAGGACTACGTCCACAGTGGCGGTCGGATTAATGTTCTGTGAAGAACCTCTGCATGTTGCGGAAAATGCCAGGGCAGCTCACGCAATGGGCCGCACGGTAAGAGAAAATAGATGAACTCGAAGGACTAGATACAATAGGCTTCCAAGTGACATCAGCCTGCAACCGATTTTACAGATAAGGCAAGATGTAATAATAAAAGGATTCAACTGCACCAAGACTTTCCACGTCTGCACCCCAAGCAGGGGTATGTGCCAAGAAAATGATAACAGTGTTGGAGGAAGGGGATAGGGATCCTGCTTGGGCGGCATGCTACTACTTTCAAATGGAAGCCCTGGTCGTCCTTCGCTGTACCCTTACATTATTAGAAGAAAACACTGCTGGCAGGCAGATTACAATCTGCGTGGACAGCCAAGCGACATTAACTGCAGTAGGGGAACCATACACATCATCACCACTTGTTTATGAATGGAAAATTACATTAAACCAATTTGCAGAAAAATCACAATGTGGCTGTCATATGGCACCCTGGTCATACAGGTATCAAGGGCAACGGACAGCGGACCAGTTGGCAAAATATATATAGGGGCCGCAACCGGTGCTGCGACTAGCGTCTTGCTGCATCGGGATGGGCATCAAAAACTGGATCCAGAAGGAGCACTGGAAATACTAGGAGAAAAGCCAGGGTAGCTGACGGGCTAAAGCTATCCTGTGACACCAAACACTTGGGGCCCACTTGATGGGACCTGAGGAAATTATAACGCGATTACTGGTAAACATACTCAAATATACCAAAGGGTATGGATTTTAACTATTGAGAGCGAATAGTTCAGGGTAAACGTAAAGTGAAAACAATTGCACCAGAATTCCCTGAACCAAAGTAAAAATTATATATTATAATTATATTCTTAGTAATTTTCCGGTATTTTCGGACGGACAAAATTTTTAGCTATTTTCCGATTTCCAATTTAGGTACACATCCTGTTTTGAAAGTCGTCAAAGAGCCGGGAATATTTGTCTAGACATTAAGTGGCAACCTGATTAATCATTCATTGTTATACAGTTAAAGACAATGCTTAGGGTCGATGTGTTAAATATATTCACTTTGGAGTTGTTTTTAAATGGAATGGCAATTTTATAGGAAAAATGTATGAACGTTAGTCGAATTTGGTAATCTTTAACTTTTTGACGTGAAATAAAAAAAAAAAATTTTTTAAATGTTGAAAGAAGCTTCCTTTATTTTAACGTATTCGAATTTAGAATCATTTAATATTTCCAAAGTATTTAATTGGAAGGTACTTTTTGAATTTTGATATTATGATATTTCGGATTATACTGTTTTTGACTAATTTGTACTGCAATTTTTGCAGTAAAAAACATAAATCTGTTACACTTATTTCAAGTTGTTTAATTTTGAACTTTTTAATTTAAAGTTGTTGCATTTTCAGTGCTTGATTTTTGATAAATTGGCCAATTTTTTATGCTTGGAATTTAAATAATTCACTTTTGGAGACTTTCAAATTGAAGTTTTAAAATACGTTTCCTCATTTGCAAATTGAAAAATGGAATACGCCATATTTTTTTCTTTTATTTCGCTAATTTTATACTAAAAAATTGTTTTTTTGCTCTTTAAACTTCCGAGAAAAGGCTGGCAGCGCTAGCACGACGCCCACTCAGTGCCGCCACCTATGACAACTCACTAAAAATGATTATAATGAGATAAACGATTAGGGGAGATTTTTTTGCTCTTTTTTGCTCACTGATGACATTCATTACGTTTCCCAAAAAACTACCCCTAAGTCACACATACCCACCCGTCGTGATCAAAGACGCTTTAAAAGTGGGAAAACCACCTTGGACAATGTAAAAACGATTTAGAGCTCCAAATAAATTACTTGATATTTGAAAATTTCTCCCTTATTACAATCTTCCCAAAAAACTGCACTTCGACGTGAACGTATGTCCAACGATTTTCTAACTTTTTGACACCGTCCGAAAAGTACTCGATCGGAAGGTCTCCAAAATACGCCTCAGTTTAGCTATGAGCTCCTCATTTGAGTAAAAAAGCTTACCGGTGAGCCATCTCTTCAG
>NC_046662.1:61861082-61872312 GCF_010883055.1 Belonocnema kinseyi | reverse complement strand
TCGATTTTCAATCGGTCCAATAATGATGAATAGTATGCTCCGGTTATGGTTTTACCTTTTTCAAGATAGTCCACGAATATTATGCCATGTGCATCCAAAAATTCGGAGGCCATAACCTTTCCGATCCATTGTTGCGTTTTTGACGCTTCGGAGCACTTTGGCCCGGTGGAACCCACTGTTTTGCCTATTGCGTTGACTCAGGAGTGTAGTAGTGGATCCAGGTTTCATCCTTGGCTATGAATCGGCGCAAAAACTCGGTCGGCTTACGCGAAAATAATGCCAAATTCTGCTGGGAAGTTGTCACACGAATTCGTTTTTGGTCCACTGTGAGCAAACGCGGCACCCATCGCGCGCAGAGCTTCTTCATTCCCAAAACTGAATGCACGATATTGCCCACACGTTCCAATAATATGCCTACAGCATTAGCTACCTCTCTCAATTTCACATTGGAATCATTCAACGTCATATCATGGATTTTTTTGACATTTTCTGGTGTAGTGACCTCTTTTGGGCGCCCAGATCGGTCAGCATCAACTGTGCTCGTACGGCCACAATGAAACTCGGTAAACCACTTATGAATCGTTCCAATCGACGGTGCAGAGTCCGAGTAATACTTATCCAGCTTGGCCTTGATCTCAGATATCGTTTTCTTGCGAAGATAGTAGTGTTTGATCAGAACTCGAAACTCAGATTTTTCCATTTTAAAAAAACTCGGAGGCTAGTCGCTTCTCAGTGCTGTGACTTGTAAATGCGCAAACATAAATGGCTGAAGTTTTGACAGGCGTCATTTGGAGGATCAAGCTTGACGAAAATGGTTCACATTAGTGAATACTAATGCCATCTCTTAGAATTTTCAGGTACTTATCAGACTGCCTAGTAATTCTTGAAATGAAGATTCATAATATTTCCTATTTGAATACTACTTTGTCGTTTTCGTGTTTTAAATACTCGTATGAAAATTTTCAACTTCGGTACTGTAATACGTATGAATTCAATAAAACCTTGGTTTTCCCTATTTTGGAACTATATTATACTAAATTCTAATTTTTTGTTCACTTATTATAACAAAGGTCTCTCAATGTACCTTGTCGTGCAAAAAAGTATTTAAAACGAAGAAACTATCTAAATGGAAAATACTTGTAAAATATTAACACGTTCTCTTAAAAGCATAACTCAGGAGCAAAATTATTCTTCACCCCTAATCGTTACAAAAACAACCCCCGTATTTGTATCTGAATCCAAACCTGCAGTCTGATACGAAGAATGGTATACATTAACTGTTGGGATTTTTGTGCTCTTACTTTATTATCTAGTGCAATATCAAACGCTATCGTAAAATTAACCCTTATATAAAAAACAATACCCTGTAATAAAAATACGTATAAAAAAAAGTCGATATCTACATAGATGGAACTTATAAAATAGTAACATGGTACATTTAAGAAGAATTATTTCTCACGCTTAATTGTTACAAAAATAACCCCCGCAGTGTATAAGCTAAAATTGCAACATCTTTTATCAAGATTCTGTTCCAGTCTATGTGTGTATATTTAAAAAATATAATTTACCTTTTTCGAAGTATCTTTAAATGCTTTCAAACAACTATCAGCGTAACAATTATTAACGAGAAAAATTCATTCTTATATCAAGAACCATCTGAATTTTCAGAACGATTGCTAATTGTTTAAGAACAGAATTTTTCCGAAATAATTTTTTCAAATAGTTATTAAAATTATTTTTAAAGATAAGTTGAAATTATTTTAAAATCCTTAAAAGCATTCTTGTGACTACGGATACTGAGGATCTACATGTATGTGGTAAAATACATTTTGGCTTTTATCTTTGTAATAACATATGGGAACCATTTGCCCAAATCATATTCAGAAAAAATGTATCCTGTTCTGTGCATAATTGTCATATAATACCAATTAAATTAACACTTACTTTACGATAAAGACAGTTTTTTGGGGGTAGTAAAACTTAAGCACTAAAATCATTGAGTCGATAAAAATATCAAGTGACCGATCTACCTGGATAAAGTTGAACTTATATGTATTTTACAAATGTATGTGTTTTAAAACAATGTATTTCACAAAAGTGATTGATATAACACTGAAAAATAAAGAAAGAGCACAAAAATCAAGAACACAAAAATCCCAACCGTTAATGAAGACAATTTTTGGAATCGGTCTGCAGGTTTTTGTTCAGATACAAATACGGGCTTTTTTCACGATTAGGGGTGAAAAAATTTTTCTTCTGAGTTATGCTTCAAAAAAACCGTGTTAATATTATCTAAGTATTTTCCATCTTGATAGTTTCTTTTTTTTAAATAAGTGGTTGCAGTACGAGGGTGTGCTTTTAAAAATAAGGTTTTATTTAAAAAAAGTGTTTCATATCACATCTATCTAGCCTCGTCATTTTTTTAAATTTAATGATTTTTGTAGAATGTACCACTAAGTTAGTGGCAAGCTAGCGCCCCCCCCCTGTTTTCTCAAAAAGTAACAGAGAAAAATTTTTTGGGTAAAAAATATTTAAAAAACATGCATTATATGACATTTTGTTTTTCGTTAGTGGCACCGCTGAGTTGCTTGACTTTAATTAATCCACACTGCCTTGTTAAGCGCGTTTTTCTGGCTTGTTTCACTATTTTTCTTTGCACATTTTTGAAACCTTATTCGCTTTTGTAATAATTTCCTGTCAGGGAAATTCGTCTAAATGTTAGGGAAAAGTCAGGGAATTGTCAGAGAAATTGGAAAATTTAATCTTGTGGTCACACTGATTTATATATATTTTTGTATATTATATTATATTTTTTATATATATATGTGTGTGTGTGTTTTTTCATACGTTTGTGTGTTGCGCTAAATACGTTTACGTGAAAGGATAGTGTTTCGAAAAAATTATAATGAGCGGCAAATTTTCAAGACTTAAGTAATTAATTTGGAGCTATAAATCATGTTTACATTTTTCAAGGTGGTTTTTCTACTTTTAAAACGTTTTTGATAACGACAAGTAGGCGTGTACGACTCAGGGGTAGTTTTTGGGGCACGTATTATATGCCATCAAGGAGCAAAGAAAAACCCAAAAAATATCAACTAACAGCGTTTTATAAATTGTATTATTTTTATGCTTTTTCATACATATATATGTTCCGCTGTACACGTTCACGTGGCAAGGTAGTTTTTTGGGAAAATTATAATGGGGGTGGTATTTTCAAGTTTCAACTAATTAATCTGGGATTCTAATTCATCTTTACATTGTTCAAGGTGGTTTTCCCACTTTTGGAAAGTTTTTTATTACGAGTGGTACGTGTGTACGACTTAGAAGTTGTTTATTGGAAAACGTGATATAAGTCATTAGAGAGGTAAATTACTTTCATCTACTCTAATAGAAAATAAATACAACTGCTGGTACTCTATTCCTAGCTTTTGCCGTATTCTTTAATTGTCTTGGTAAATATAGAACAATATCGTTCTAAAACTTCAATAAGTTTTTAAAACTTGAATTATAACTAATTTTCCCTTCCGAATTTTTTACAGTAACCAAAAATGTGTACCCTAAGATTTTAAGGATGCTGTATTATTTAATATTATTGCGGGAATTTTTTGAAATATTTATCATAATCATAAATATTTGTTAATTTACCTATTTTTTCACACATACTCACTGAAGTGAACGTAATTTTTTTAGCAATATCTAAAAAAAGGTTTCTGTTTTGACCCCCTTGAAGTTGGACCCCGAAGTTCACATTTTTAAAATTTTCTTTTTATATACGCCTGCACGTCTTTAGTACTGTTTGTACATATAATATTTCCGTTTTTACCCTTATGGTTACGAAATTAGAAGCAAAATTAATTTCGGGGGCCTAACTTCATGCATCCCCCCGAAATTAATATTTCTCAAATTTTCTTTCTGCAGACATTTGTACGTCGTTTGTACTCCTTGTACATTTCATATTTTCGTTTTTATTCTCTTGGTTGTCCAGCTAGTGCCTGGCTAGGGGAAAATCAAAAGTTCATTCTATCCCCCGGAAATTTGAATTTTTCAACTTTTCTTTATACTGACGTTTAGTGTCGTACGTCGGGGTGGAACGAAATTGGAATTTTCCCTTAGCTAGGCAACCAAGAGGTTACAAACGAAAATATGAAATGTAAAAATAGTAAAAACTGCGTACAAACGTTCGTAAATGGAAGAATTAAAAAACTGATATTTCGGGGGGATGGCACGATATTTTATTTGCCACTAGCCGGGCAACCAAAAGGATACAAATCAAAATGTTTAATTTACAAACCGTACAAAGATCGTTCAAATGTTATCAAAAAGAAAAATTCAAAAATTCAAATTTCAGGGTGATGACACACAATTTGTACTTTCCCGCAGCCGGGCTAACAAGAGGGTACAACAACTGGTAACTGTTGAATCGGAAAAGTATGGAATTTCCACTCATTTTATTTTCATTTTTTTATTGATTTGATTTATTTATTCATTTTAGTTTATTTTTAATTTTCATTTCATTATTTTAATTTCATGATGACAATTTTCAGTTGAAAACTCTGCAATCATAGGCAATCATAATTTTCCTATCTTTTTTCTTGAATCTTCATTTGATTCAAATACAACTGCTTGCGTCACAATGAATGTGCTCTTGGTCATAATTGATTCAATTTTTTGCTTCAAAATTCATATCGCGTGATTCAATTTCACTGATTTTCATTCGAAAAATTAAAGCACTATTCACAGAAAGCGGAGGAGCCTACCTTTTCGAGGTGGGATCTTAGCCATAGAATTATAAAATTAAATAGAACAATGTGTACAGTTTATACTATGTTAAAATGTAATAAACATTATTAATATTTTTCTAATTAATTTGCAAGGTACAAATAATTAATAGTGGACCATTTGTATATTTTCCATTACTTTTTAAACAATTTTCAATTGTTTACAGAAATTTAAAGTATTTAAACAATAATTTAATGGCAAAAAATGTAAAAAATAATCGTATTTTTTTATTGAAATGTGATTGTTTGTCTTTGTTTTAAAAACGAAAAACATTATATCATAATTTAAGCAATTATTTATTGTCTTTTTTTTCCAAATTTCTGAACATTGAGCTAGAGATGTCCACTATTTCTAAATTGGTATCCTATGCTACGTTTTGTTAAATAATTACATAATTTGGATACATTTCTTTTAATGTTTAATAAATTTTTATTTGTTTAAACAATCTTAATTCGCTCATTCAGTTTGTTTACAATAACTAAATAGTATATTACATGATTTATAGTGTATACAAAGAATAGATGAACCACCTTTTAATTGTTTCAGCAAATATTACTTGGTTATATAATTACTTTTTGAAAAATACTTTTGGAATCGTATTTTCCAAGTTAAACATAATATTCAATGATTTCGAGGATTAGTCAATTCTGCTAAAATCTTAATTTTATTGTTTATAAAATTAATCATTGTTTATTTCTTTAAACTTCCGTCAAATTAAGTATGGATAGCTTACATCAAGAAAAAAAAACGTCAACAACAAACAGAAAACAACATTCAAAAAAAGTTGCTTAGGATAATAATTTGGAAAAAGTGGACACTCTGTCTTACTTTTTAGAAATTTTTAAAATAAACAATGAATAATTGTTTGAGTAATTACATAATGTTTTTTAGAACAATTATCTACTCCAAACAATGACAAAAAATTACATTTCAATCAGAAAATACGATTCTTTTCTACATTTTTTGGGATTAAATAATTGTTTAAATAATTTTCAATTGCTTAAACCATTGGAAATTGTTTTGAAAATCATGGAAAATCCCATACTATTCCGATTTAACAATTTCTAATTCTTGGCGCTTCTTTCTTTCGATAATGATCACAATAAATCACCCGTCAATAATGATCACCTCTTACAATCGCTAAAATTAGCCAAACATTGCTGAATTACATTTTAATTATCTGCATAAATTTCCTGCTATAACTTACGAAAGAATGTAAAAATATAATCTCTTTCCCCTGTTTATTTTTAATTGATTTGCGACTCCAGCAGTAGGATCAAAAAGTTGTTTGTAATTGTAGTTGTTAGGGAATTTTGGTTTCCTTGCTCAAATAAAACAAAAACCATTTATTTCAACATTCATTTGAAATTCTTGATCTGAATGTTCGAAATTAACAAAAAAAATTATAATCAAATATTTTGAAATAATGGCATTTTTTGTACATTTGGTACGGTGTCCTTATGTTCTGTGTCGCAATGGTACATGACAATAGCTTAAATTTGAGCCATCCTGGAGAAAAGCATACAAAAATACAAGCTCCCAGCATGAGCGTATAAAAGAAGATGTTTCTGAATTTTCTCAGTTATGAAAGCAAATAAAAATAAAACAAGCAGATAAAAATATTTTCCCTTGAACGAGCTGCAACTAGTTGACATCCATGCTAAATTTCACAAAGATTTCATGCATAATGAGACTTTCTCTTCACTTTAAAGGAATGGAGAATTGAGCTTGGCTTTTATTTAGCCAAAAATTTTTATTGGTATAACTTTATCTCTGCTTAGGCTCTAATTTTACAATTCTATGTTTTAACTAGAATGAACAATAAAAAATGAATTATTATAAGAACGGCTTTGCTGCTTAAGATTTTTAAATTCATTGAAACAATAGCCAGATAATAGCAATATGAATATTGTAAAACTTGTAAATACCTTATTCGTCACCGCCACCAACATAAAGTACATATTTACAATGTTATATTATCCTATTCCTCAGTCTGTATATTCCACTTATTTAAACACTAAATTAAGAAATTTAGTTCGTAAAGTTTTCACTAACTCATATTAAGAGAGCGGAGGATTCGAATATATGATGCACCAAGTCGTTTTTAATGTGTATTCGAGACTCAATTAATTAAAATTCATTGAATAATTAGGGCCAACACAAGGTCACTTCTAGTCACTTTTTCGACACTTTACAGAAAAAGTCACTATAGTTACTATAGTAAAATTATAATAGTGAATGAAAGAAACTTGGGACGCAAAGGATTTTTTAAAATTTTCAAAATTCCAGAAGTTACGTTATGTTGAATTTCGGCGTCACATTTTTTTGAATTATCAATATTTCTGGAAAGGATAATTGAATTTTGATGAAAACTGAAGTCATTCGAGGTGGAATGATATATTATATGAACATAATAAAATAAACATTTTTTTCTAATTTTGTCCGAAAAAAAGCCCAAACCAAATTTTGATTCCATTTTTCGTGAATTTCTCTCATTTTAATTTATCTCAAATATAGATTAAATGATTTCTTGGGAAATCACCTTTCTTAAAAAAACTTCATGTTGACTATATTGAATCCCAAGATATCGTGATTTTAGTGATATCACGCGGGTGTGATTAAAACGATAAAAAATGGATAATATTAAAAACAAACCAGCTTCTCCTTTTTACGGACCACGAAGGAATCAAAGGAATCATTTGATGCATTTTTAAGAAAAATGAAAAGGGGACCAATTAACAAAAAATGGAATCAAATTAAAAATATCAATTCACCACTAATTTATCAAATTTGTATCAAAATCCAATTATCGTTTCCAGAAATATTGATCATTTAAAAAAATTTCACTCCGAACTTGAAGAAGGCGTAACTTCCGTCACTTAAAAATTTGTCAAAAATCCCTTTGGACCAAGATATCCTTTATATAGCGTTATAATTTTATCAACATTTATCAATATCGAACGACCAATGGCTGATCCTGACATTTCTGACGTATACTGATCCCGGTATGAAAATTCTCTTCAATATCAGACTGGAAGTTCTCTCTCATATTTTCGAGAAACCTCGTCTTTTTTGCTTCTTTTTTTGCCTCAATGCAATTGTGCAAAATCGATCTATTTCTATTTCTTCTTAAAGAATTATTTAGTTCAGTAAGGCCGACATTAGAACAATTATTTCCTCGATCCAACGGTATTGGTTTGCCTCCTATCGAAGAAATAAGACCCGAAGATACTCAAAGCTTTAGCAATTTCCGAACACTCGAAAATCACCAGATGTCTATGTCAAATGCAAATTTCTTAAAAAGGGGTAACGTCATATTTGCATTTAGAGTGGGATACGTAAGTAAAACCCTAAATACTTTGCTTAGTGAAAGGCTTCATAGAAAATTTCTGGTATTTGACACTAATAAAAACGAGTGGGTGGCTCTGCGCAAACATGATTTTACCAGATTGAGTGCATACCATAATATTCATCTGGTTCATTCTATCATGGAGATTCACGATGGGGCCAAACAACCGAGGCCGCTGATTTAGTCCAGCGATCATACAGTGAAGTATATAGTAATGCATATCGACGTCTTTCAGGAGGACAGTGAAAATTACAATGAAATAGTTTCTAAACATGCATTTCAATGTATAAATTACTCCAAACGGCTTTTATGTATCACCATCAAACAATAATTACGAAGAAAAGAATTGAAATAGTCTGTCCAAATATCTTCTGCCCATTGCACACGTGTTTGTACATATGTTTTGCGCACAGAAAAAACTAGGGGTTCACTCATGTTGTGGCTCAAATGAAAGTTGGTGTCATTTGGAACTTGAGCTCCAATAGATACCTGTAGACATAATCTAAGAATACACGGTCTAGCCACACGCAACTAAAAAAAGTTAACCAATAAGGAGCAACTCCACCACTTCTAGCCATATTGGATAAGTGAGCGCGCGAGAATGAAGTACAAGGTGTGTTCAAAAAATAAGGTGACTTTATGGTTTTCTCAAAAAATATTCATTTATTCCTCAATATTTATGTTGTCCACTTCAAAGTAATCCCCTTCAGATATAATACACTTGTGCCAATGCTTTTTCCAATCATCGAAGCACTTCTGATAATCATTTTGTAGTATAGCCTTGAGTTCTTTCAGCGATGCAGTTTTTGTCTCCTCAATCGTTGAAAATCGATGTCCTTTCATGGGTCTCTTCAGTTTTGGGAAAATGAAAAAAGTCACTGGGGGCCAAATCCGGTAAATATCATTATTTACTTCATTCAACATCTCCTGAGCGATGGTCATGCGATGGATCTTTTGATCAAAATTTAGCAGTTTTGGAACAAATTTCGCTGACACACGTCTCATGCCCAAAACGTCCGAAAAGATAGCATGGCATGAGCCAACCGATATGCCAACATCTTCAGCAACTTCGCTGATGGTAATTCGGCGATTTTTCAACACCCTTTCTTCCACTGCTTGAACGTTTTCATCTGTTGTTAACGTGCTTGGACGTCCAGGGCGAGGTTCGTCTTTGACATCCTCTCGGCCTTCTTGGAACAGATTGTACCACTTATACACATTTTTCTTACGCAGAGTAGACTCGCCGTATGCATCTGTCAACATTTCAAGAGTTTTAGAGCACTGGATTCCATTTTTCACACAAAATTTAATGTAAACTCTTTGCTCCATTTTTTTCGAAAGAAGAAAATCGCCAAGCACACCAAACCCTTCTAACCTTTTACGCCTCTGCCAGAAAAACAACACGAGCTATATAGTCAAAACTGTGAAAATATGATTGTGACGAGTGTACCAACATAAAAAAACAAAAAATTTAAAACTTGAATGCACGTAGCCCACGAAAATTGAAAAGTCACCTTACTTTTTGAACACACCTCGTATATTTGAAAGGAAGTAGATGCAATGAGCGAAGTTTGTAAGTAAAAGATAAAGAAATTATATAGTTTATAAATAAATAAAATTAGTTTGAAAATAATGTAATTTTTGAGTAATCTAAAGTATAAACAAATATATAACATCTAACTTGTAATATAATAGAAATACATAGAAATATGGATAACATAACCTCTCAATGCACCTGAGGAAGTGTACCTTTTAACGTAAATGAAATGAAGTATCATCCACATGAGGAGAAAAAAGAATATTGTTTTCGGGCTGAAAGCAGAAATAAATAAATGAAAATATCGATGTCATATCACATGTTCAGATGATGAAACCAATTCAGAAAGAAGACTTCACGATAGGAAGTGAATAATTGAGAAAAAGTTTAGAATCTGCATTTGAACTGTTCCATTTGAAAACTCGTCTTTTTCAGGGTGGCCGTTTTAATCGATGAAATAAATTTCCGGTCATTTCCCGGTTTTTTTTCCGGTTCGCAAACATTTTTCACGGTCAACGAAGTTAATAAATGGAACACTAAAGATAAAAAAATTTCCACTTTAAGTAATAAGGACTGAGCTGCAAATGAAAACATTCAAAGTAGAACGGTTAAATTTTGAACTTTTAAAATTGAAATTTAAAAGTTCTTAATTAAAAAATGTTGTATTCAAATGCTCAATAATTTATGCGTATAAAATTGAACGTACTAACATTTTTCTATATAACAAAATATACATCCACATTAACATTTTCAATGCTCTACATTAAAAAATCAATCAATGAACTTTAAAATTTTCAAATTATATAATTTTAAGGAATTTTCAGCTAGAAACATCAAATATTGAAAAATTGAAAAATTTTTATTTGTACACTTCTTAAATTAGAAATTCAGTTATTTTCTTTTTAAATAACCTGTTCACCTGTTTCAACTACATATTTCAATTTGCATCCTAAAAAGATTTCAATTTAAAATAAAAAGTTGAAGTCAGTCAAAAATAGAATAGTTAAATGTCCAGTTTAAAAAATTAATTTTTAACCAGAGAACACTTTTTCAAGCCGAAAAAGCGAATTTTTACAAAAAAGTTGAATTTTTATTACACAAATATGAATTTTCAACAAATGTTATTTTTTTACCCAAAAAGATGAATTTTTTAAGAATATATCTAAAGTTGCAACTACATAATTACATTTAGAATGACTGGAGATTAATGCGGAAAGAATTCTAATTTTGGAAACAGGAGAAAAAATAAGAATTCTTTAAAAAAGAGGCAATTTTCATTTTTGACACCATGGTTCCCCGAATTAAAATAATTCAAAGAAATTATTATGCTACTAGGCTGAAGAAATTATTGTGACGTTCGTAATGTAACCAAAATGATAGTTAAATTCAATTCAAAACAATAAACCCATTTCAAATCCATATATCGTTCATATCTATATAGCTATAACCTGTGGACATTCTACATCCCATACATATATTTCTTTAGGTACTGTGATATGCTAAAAAATAAAACTCTGCATAATATTAGAAATTGCAATAAACATTTGTACATTTTTTTCTCACGA
>NC_046662.1:61851520-61860982 GCF_010883055.1 Belonocnema kinseyi | reverse complement strand
TCACCGTGTTTTGTGTTGATCTTTTTATTTCTGCACACTTTTTGCCATTATGCAATGTAATACTTCTCCTTCGGGAAGCGGAATAAACTAATCCCTGCGTTGTCTTTCTTTACTTGATTGACACAACCGTCAGCTGCACAAATTTTTGACATTGTTATTTGCAATAATATGCAATGGAATTAATTTTACAAGAGAAATAAACGTGCAATCATCATACCATTAAGCCTATATCTGCAATAATAATTAGTCTACTCTTTGACTAAAACTCTTTGTGACTTTCTATTTTTGATTGTGCCCTTTCTTTTTTAGCAAAATATCGCGTGAAGAACTATTTATAAATGTATTTCGCAAAGTATAAAATAGTTTGCAAAAACAAACTAAAATAACATTTTTCTACGAGTATTATACTTTCCACGGCAAAATATCTGAAAAAGGAGATATGTATACGTACCTTCTTCATATTTTAACAATAATAAAAGACGTTACCAACTTATTTGTTTCCCATTCAAAAATTTATCTGCATCATTGTAACACAGTTTTATTCATTTATCAAAATTTTGGAAATTAACTTAATAGGTTATGTTTATAATGACAGCTACCTTGTACACTTAATAAATTACACTCACCAAGATGTATAATATGAAGTACACTTACCGATATGTATAATGCAAATAATGAAACTTTAGCTTACACGAAAATATTTATTCGCTCCGGATGGGCACGTTAGATTCACTTTAAAAATTGTGTTTTCAATAGAAACACTACTACAATTTTCACAAAGTTAATATTAACACGTTGCGCTTTCACAAATGGATAGCGTCAGTAGTGTCCGCTTCTTGCACCTTATTTGAATATTGAGAACTTTCACATTTTACTGACATTGATCTACAATGTAGCCATAATTCATGATTTCAAACCTTTTGAGTGAAGACCGAGACGCTAACAATAGCTATGGTAACCAAGATGGCTAGATGTGGTGGAGTGCGAATGGGGACGAAATTGGGGGATCTGATGGCTAGTCCGTATATTTTTAGATCATGCCTGTAGAGACCCAAAAATGTTCGTTTAGAGCGCACTTGAAAAGAACAGCATCAAGGCCCATTCACAAGCCAACCGCCTGCAAAGTCGGGTTGGTAAGGGTGGCGTCCCATGATTGCAGAATTGCGTTTTGTATAATGCGTCAATGCATTAGACATTTCAGCCAATAATATTCTCCTAGTTATTCAGAGAAACACTGTGATGGGCTGAAATGTCTAGTGATTTGACGCATTGCGCAAAACGCAAAGGAATTCTGCAATCATGGGACGCCACACTAAGTTAGCAATTTCCAGAATATGTCGGTAAAGCAAACACAAACGATATTAATATTTATTCATTTTTCTTCTTACTTGTGAAGGTTCACTTATTATAGAATTTTCAATACAAAATTAGCTTAAGTCTACACCGTCTTTAAATTACCTACTCTTAAAAGTTGTGGAAAATCTTAAAAATTATTCAAATAATTTTATTTAAAAAATCTTTGGTGTAGAATTAATAAACTTTTGTAATTAATTATTATTAAGTGAATCTTTTAGAAGCATAGTCTTCACCAAGCACTATTAAGATCAGCTCAGCCAATTAGCCGTTATTAATATTTTTAAATATTACAATGACCTATAGTTGTTACAAATTTAATAAAAGTAGAGAGGCTTCAGAAACATTCATTCTTGCATTCGTTTTTGCAATAACCCAACGTCACTCCTAAAAATATATTTGTACTTTTAAAAAGTAACATATGTAGTTTATTCAAATTTGACCTCCGTCAAAGGGTACCCTTACTTTATAAAGTAGAAAATATACTTAGGGTATTTTATTGAAATAAAGAAGGAAATTCATTTGTTACCTCAAGCGCGCGCATTTTAAATTATATAAATATTCAAATGTTTTATTTATAATAAATAATTGTTGTGAAATGCTTCAAAAGTGATTTATTAACACTAAAATAGAATTTTGAGTGACAGATGAAAAAATATTGTGATTTTATTGCAAAAACCGTTTTTTATTTCGACTTGAGAAAAAAAAATTAAATTTATTTTTAGTAACTTTATTGACTTTATCTTAGGTCAAATTGTCGTGAATGAAAACAATAAAAATTAGAAACTCAAAAGAGACAAGATTAATTATTTTGCTAAACAAAATTATTTCTTTACCTGAACTCCGAATTCATAACGTCTTTTTAATTAAAATCGAAATAAATTTTTATCTGTCACTTCAAAATCTTGTTTTAGGATTAAGAAATTTCTTTTAATGCATTTTATAATCATTATTTATTATAAATATCACATTTGAATATCGACACTATTCAAAATCAGTGCGCCAACAGTAACTAATTGTTTTTCCGGCTCGACGCAAGCGCAGTTCAAAAAGTTTGCTACATAACCTGAAAATGATATTTACCAAGTCATTATATCTAATTTAATTACGTTATTATTTTGTACTTTAATTATCTTCATTAATTTATGTCCACCAGAGTTCGATTACATGTGTGATTTAAGGTAAATATTGTGTTATTAATTAATCATAATATCGAAGTGGGCGAAGCGAAAAATAGGTTCATTAGGAATAGGCTCAATTACATTTGAGATCCTTTCGAACCCCAAGTGTAGTATTATTTAGAGCTCATTTATCGTTTTGGGTTCCTTTTCAGCAAGTAGGGTTCATTTTTGTTGCAGCTCCTTTGGAATCAAAAACGGGTTCTAATGGAAACTTTACTTTTTTCTGTGCGGTAAATAGGAATACAAATTTCATTCAGATCTTTATTCACCCTAAAATCACAACCAGCTACAAAGCACTTCTTAGCTACTAATCAACGTTCCTTAGGAAATTCGCTGATTTCCAAATTCATTCTTTGCTTATGTCTTTGACCCATCTTGATTCGACTTTTATTTCGATTTATCATTTTTACACATTCATATCGAATATATAATATCTTTGTTAATAGGTTTGACTTAGATAATTAGTAGGATTAGCTGTCAAGTAGAAAACTGCGACAGTCACAAAAAAGAAATGGTAAAAATTTTAAAAGTGACATGGCGGCTAAAGTGGTCTCATTGGTGCTCAGTTTTATAGCTTAGTGATGTCACATCTGTTGGAATGTGACCAACTAGACATAAACTATAAATTATTCTTTTTTTAAGCATTACAAATCTAAAATTTTTTTCTTTTCTCCATAAATTTATTCACTGCTCCAACATTCTAAAAATATGTTTATCTCATTTCATGTAACATCCCCATTAATAATTTGAAACCCTTATCTTTGGCGTTTATGCTCTAGCTGACTTTGTATTTTTTGATAAATTTTCGACACGAGAACTACCTTGAAATTCAAACAAGATAATTTAAGAATGTGCCCCTTTTCACTCCCACGGTAATAATTCATTTCAGTTTAAAGATTGACATAATTCACCTTGAACCTTCCTTTGAATAAGTTTTTTTCAAATAATAGGTGAATTATTTGTCCTAAAATAATGTTAGAAGTCAAAAAGAACTGTTATGCATGCATTTTTAGTTACAAGTTTACGAAAATCATTTTTAGTTACTAGTACCTGAAATTTCAGTTACATTTTTAATTTAAAAGTCTTTGAATCTTCAAGAATTTTCTAACAGTGATACTGTCCGAAACTTAAATAGCCAGACATAATTCCGGCGGCATATCGAATTTAAGTCCATTGTACTATACACGGGTTTTACTGCGATTTTCCTTGATTACCACAGGAAAATAGTTATTTTAGAAGTTAGAAAATTAAGTAAATCAGAAAAAAATATTGTAGGAGTATACTCGTACAGATATTTTAAAAGACGGGCGCAGCTTCTAGGGTAGAAAATTTGTAGTTTTTTCTTGGGGGTATTCTAGTAGACCGTGAATGAAGAATAAAAGATTCTTTGATTCAAATGAAATTTCTTCGAAAGAAAGAAAAATATCCATTGGCTCTCAGAATATGAAAGTTTCCTTCGACTTAAAGAAATAGTTTTTCCTTTCATCGAAACTTTGATATAATATAAGATAATTTTTTTTATTTATAATAATTCTAGAATCTTTTGAAATCAACAAAAACTATCTTTAATATTAGAAAGTAGCACTAGTGTCACATAAAATATGTAACCGTGATGTAAAGTAACGTAACTTGATGTAACGTTGTGTAATTAATAATTTAAAATAAAACATCATGCAAAAATAAAATACAGTATCGGTTATGATCCAAAGTTATATAATTAAAAATAATGTTTCATAATAAGAAAAATATACTATTAACATAAATGCACCAGTAAGTGAAACTTTTAGTTTCTAAAAATACAAGATTTAGCTTTGCACTGTTGTATAAGGTTCAATTACAGATTTTTTTGTAAGTATGAGTGAAGTATTTGTTTTTTCAATACTGAAACCATAATTGCAGTAATATCCGTATTGCTAGTTACTATTAATTTTTTCTAGTCTGCTTCATACGAGTGGATAAGTCAATGACACCTGTGCACCTTTCAATGACAGTCATTTACCCCTTTTACTAACAGGTTAGTTAGTAGTATGCTAATGAATATCTAAAAGCTAGTACGCACAAGAAAGCAAATAATAAATGTTATGTATTCTAATTTAAGCAAAGTTTGTGAATAGATAACTAATAAGGACTTGGAGGAAACATGATGGTTTAAAAAATCAGATTGTTTGAAGAAAATGGAAATTCATCAGATCACATTCTAGCAGTCGATTTGTTACTATTACATAATTAGAAATGCCTTTTCTAACTAAATGAAGAGTTGATACGATAGCAGATAGGGGCTGTTATCATTTAAAATCGGCGTGTGGCTATGCCCCCGCACAACCTAAACTCCAAGAGAATCACTGACACGCGACTCTAACAATGCGCCTTTGACAGATTGTTACGATTATAATGATGATCAAAACAAAATTCATGACAAACGAAACTGATTCTCGTTGACATGAATTTTCCTTGATCCTGTCACTGATCCGTCTCTTCACGAGTTCTCGGACCGGTTAATATTATTTTCAATCATAATTCATTATACAAACCTTCATCGTCCTGACACGTACTCATCGGCAGGAAAATTCGCTGAATTAAGCTACACTGCTTATTTTGCAGGATATTTTTTTTTCAAAACATGACTGTCCACAGAGTGGCTCGTGCTGTTGGGTGCTCTCCCTACTTATAAAAATGTAACAGTGAGCGGCGCGCGTCTGAATGACACCAACGACTTTTGAATAGCTTCGAAATCCTGCTTTGAAAATTATTTCATGGACATATTTTCATCCAATTTAATATTGAAGCATGCCAAATTGATACATCTAAATAATAATAAATTGACTAAATATAAATAATAATTATTATATAAATAATACCAATGCACTTTTGTAGTTTGTTTCTAGGTAAAACCAAGCTATATACAACTTTTGAAGAGGTACATTGTTTTAAAAACATAAAATCAAAAAATAATAATTTGAAAAATTTTGTTGTTAATAAGCACGTACACGATGGGTTTAAAAAAAATCTTAATCCAAATGACGACCACCCGCAATGTTTTAATGGTATACGTTTTCTGGTGACAATAGAAGTTTTTACCAACAGAAAAGAAAATCCACCACAAAACACTTTTTTACGTAAATTTTTCCATTTTTTTAAAGCAAAAATTTCAAAAAATACTCATAATCTACGTATGTTTTACTAATAAGCTTCGTGAAAAATATATTTTAACATTGTTAAATCTGCATATTTTTAGTTTAATCGTGTTTAATTAAACCAAATGTAAGTATGCCTAATTTATCAAAAAATGCGCGAAAAGGAAAATACCAAATTGTTTAATACACTCGGTTTATATGGCAGGTACAAAGTCAAAAGTATTTGATAGAAGAGCTGTATGAAGCTTGGTGCTTCATACAGCTGTAGATAATCATGAGTATTTATAATATAATTTTTTTTAACTTGAAAACGTGCTTCGTGGCGGATTTTTATTTTTGTTGGCAAAGCCTTCAATTGTCATCTGAAAACATATCCCATTAAAACATTGCAGGTGGTCGCCAGTTGCATAAAAATTTTTTGAAACCCACCGTACATATTCAGGAAATCAAGTTGTGTAAGGTTTGTAATTGCATAAAAGAAGCATAAATCAGAGAAGTATGTTTGTTACGTTCGTTGATCTTCTTATTAGTTTTTTTTTGCATAAAATGACTTTTGTTGTTGTTTGTAGTTGTTTGCCGGTCTGTAGTAGTATTAGTGGCTTCTAGGCACGATAACTTTAGAAAAAATGATCAGCTTGGATTGAGCTTTTGCCCACTTTTTTTGAAACGTAATGGAAAAGGACGAGATTCGAGTCAATTAAAAATATTTTTAGGAATTTAAGGTGAGTCTTACAGATAAGGAATATTCAGAAATTTGAAAACATTTCAGAAAATTTATTAAATATTTCTTCATTTCTCACAAATTTCGTAAACATTCCTAAGTATCTTTGAAAAGAACTGGAATTCAACCTAATGTTTTGTAATATTCTGTAAAATAAATAAAATAAAATCTTTTTTCAATTTCCTTCAAAATATTAAAAGTCTTATAATAATTATACTTATATAAATTTAAAAAAAAACTGGTAATACTTATTTCCTTGTTTTTCATTCTCAGAATTTAATTTCAACTCGAAATAAAGTATTTGAAAACTTTCAACAAATAAATATTTATTTGAAATTTCCATGTTATATCATTATTAATATCATCATTTATTTTTTATAGTAGTGAAAAAAGTTTTAAATTTGGGAATTGCAAGTAGTACTTAGGTTAAGTAACTTCAATATTTGTATGACTACAAAATATTAAAAAAGCCTTTTTTTAAAAAAGTTGTTTGATTTATTTGAATATAAGACTTCATTTAAAAACGCTTTTTTTATTTAGGAAACGTGTGTTATGTTTTCAAACATAATATAAAAAATCTGCCCACCAGGCGGGCACATTCTCAGCACGCGCTTCGCGCGCGGCTCGCAAGTTTCAGTGCGCCTAGGGCGTGCGACTGTTGATTCTCCCGCTTCGCGCTCGATGATGTATTTACCTCGCGCTACGCGCTCGGTCTTTATATTTCTCCCGCATTCGTGGACACACCTTTCAAAATCAAAGATCAAGGACTGACAACTGTAATTTTGTGATTTTGAACTCTCTTTTGTGAAAACGCTTTCGGCTTTAACGAACACATTCTCATCACGTATCTCGTGCTTCGCTCTCGATTTGTTCAAAATGTAAACTTCTCTACATTATACACAAAACTTTTATATTAAATATGATACATTTCTTATGTAACTCTGCCTGGGATTGCTTATTCAAAAATTGAAAGATAAAGAGCAAATTGTATTTGTCATGATTATTTTTATATTTGTTTCTTATTTTGTTTTAAATTGTATTCTAAGCTGCGCTTAATTATGTATCATTTTAATAAATTTATATCATTACAATTCATAATATGGATAAAAATTTAATAATACTAATTCTTATTTCCTTGCTTTTATCATTTATTTTTATTTTTAATCTTGCTTTTTACGATTAAATAAAAAATACTGTGCGTCTGTATAGGGTCTAATACAGGAATATGTATATAGTGTCCTATATAGGATCCTGTGTCCTCTTTCGTCTTTTCTGTCATTTTCCCAAAAATCTAATTTTTTATTTTTAATCTTATTTCTTACAATTAAAAGAAAATCTAATCCTCCTACTTAAAAATGATTAGTAATAAATTAATAGATTTTTTCAGGCGAACATTTTTTGTCTGTTAATTTTGGTTTTTACGTTGTGTCTTTTCAAAAAATTTAATATTCTTATTTTGAATATAAAGTTTTACGTCTAAAGCTTTTTTCTTTAGACGCTTCTATGAACGAGCTCAGGATCTTCAGGGATACCATTCAGTTTTCCTCACTTCAAATAAACATTGGCGCATTTGTCTAACCCAAATTCCATTCCAATTTCCTTAGTATATCGTTCGACAATCCCGAGAGCTAGATGCAGTTGCTCTCTGTTTTTAGCATAGATCTTAAGATGGTCCATGTAAAATACATGAGTGACATTGTACTTTCGATCTGCAGGTTTGCCGCACAAGTACCCTTCGGAATGGCGCAGTGCTAGAGATAGTGGCAATAATGTAAGGCAAAAGAGGAGTGGGCTCATGGTGTCGCCCTGAAAGACACCTCTCTGAAACGTGACCTTGTTAGTTGTGACACGATTTTTGCCAGATGAGATAGTAAATCTGGTTTTCCAAAGCGGCATCAATCTCTCTATAAACCCAACTATTTGCGGATGAACCTTTAAGATTTCCAAAAGACAGATGATAAGTCTGTGGGATGTAGAATCGACAGCTTTCCGGTAATCAATCCAGGCCATCAAAAGGTCACGCTGGTAGAATGCTGCATCTTTGCAGACACATCTATCGATGAGCAGGTTCTCCCGTCATCCGGCTACGCCTTCCTTTGAGCCTCGTTGTTCATACATTTCTTGCCACACAGGTTCAATTGCAAGAACAATCCTAACATTTAGGATAGCTGTGAATATCTTATAAAGCGTGTTCAGACAAGTTATTGGCCTGTAGTTCTTCGAGTCAGCTAAGTTGCCTATTTTCGGCAGGAGTGTTGTGCGCCCTTCCACCAACCACTCTGGAATCGGCTCTTCCCACTTCAAATATGAGGTGAAAATACGGGCCAAATGCTGATGGGTTGAAGAAAACTTCTTCCACCCGAAGGTTTTGATATAATCTGGTCCCGATGCGGAATAGTTCTTCATCCCTCTTAATACTTTTTTCACCTCCTCGGTAGTGATGGGTGGGCATTCTTTATCAGGTGTTATGAGGGCAACACATAACTCCGTGAAGCTATTTATATTTTCTGAGTCTTCGTCCAGTCTATGCTGAGCTTTGTAAACTTCTCTCCAAAATAGTTCGACCACCTCTGGTTTGGGTGGGTTTTCGACAGTAACTGGAGGGTCTTGGAAGAGTCGTGATGGGTCAGAGAGAAACTGCTGATTCTCTCTGACCCACCTCTCCCTCCGCTGTAGACTTCTCTTAGCGTCAGATAGTATCCGTATTCTCTCAACAATATGCTGCCTGATGGTCAGCAGCTTTGACTTGTTAAGTGTATGATAACGGGTCCGGAGTTTGCGCGCGAACTTTCGAACCTTGGCGGTAAAATTCCTGCCAGATGTGATATAGTCAATCACACATTGAATGCGGGACGCGTACTGTCTTGCCCAGCCTATCTTTATGGCAAGTTGATGCATTCGTCTTTTGGTCTTATGATCAGCATTATACACACAATAATTGATAGCCCAGAGGTCGGATTCGCCGGAATATTGTCCACGAAGCTCGTCATCCATTTCAGCCAGATCTTTAGGCTTGAGAGAAACCTTGGTGTTGATGTTTCTCCGAGTCGTAAAGCATCGCTCTTCATCTATT
>NC_046662.1:61845502-61851420 GCF_010883055.1 Belonocnema kinseyi | reverse complement strand
CTCACGGTTGTGAGACGTGGTTACGGCTGAAATTTTACCGCGATTTCGCTGGAAGCGGGTGCAATTTTTCAGATTAGCACCCGCTCCCGGCGAAATCCTGCGATTGTCGTTATGACAAATTTTTATATATATATATTTGTGTGTGTGTGGCGCGTACAATAATTAAATAAAAATAAAGAGAGTCGATAAGGGAAGAACTATCATACTTCTTGTTTGCGAAAAGGGGATTCCTCAATTGTCAAGTAAAATAACTGACGTCAATTAAACAACCATAATGAATGAAAAAAAATTTTAACTTTTCAATTTGAGTCCGAAAGTTCAAATGTTTATTATTTAATAAAAATATTGGAAAAATTTTCTTCCGCGGGTGGTGTGGAAAGGAGTTTTATTTAAAAATGTACCGGTTTTTCCAACAAAAAAAAACCGCGTGCATTTTTTACCTTTCTTATTTCTATTTTTTAAGTGTCTTCAATCTGCTTTATGTTCAGGAAAAAAATCAGATCTTGGAAAAAGATAAAACTAATATCTATTTCTCCAATTGGTAGAAAAGCCTCAAGCGTAATCTGTAGTCCGTTTGTTAACATTTTAAAAAGTTTTTGTTAAAATTTCGAAGGCAAAAGTCTTCATAGTCTTCTGCTAACTAATGGAGATATTTCATTCGGGAAATCTATTTCCTAAGGCCAAAGATTGTAAAAAACATGTCAATTTAAAAAAATTACCAACTATTTGAAAGAATATTCTTAATAAAAGTCAATGTGTATCATATTTAGATAATATTTTGGAAATTTTATGAAATTATAAATATTGTTCATTTTTCAAATTAATGTATGAACAACAGTTTTTATTCCCAGTTTCACGGCTTTTTTTGCACCAGGTTTGACCCCAGGACAGAATAAATTAAAAAATATTCTAAAAATATGTTAATTAGTTATAAAAATGCCTCAACCCCACAAAATGTGACACGGACCGTAACATTTCTTTTTGGCCTTTCCCTCATCGCCGTTACGTCTAATGTTGTATATTATGTTTAAAAATATGAAAGACGTTTCCTAAAAAAAAGTGTTTTTAACATGAAGTATTGTCCTAAATAAATAAGAACATTTTTTTAACACAAAAGGATTTTCAATATTTTTTTAGTCATATAAATATGGAAGTTACCTTACATAAGTACTACTTGCAATTCACCAATTTAAAACAATTTTTTACTACCATAAAAAATAAAAATGATATTAATAATGACATAACATGACTATTTCGAATAACTATTTATATGTTAGAAGTTGTTAACGCTTTATTTCTAGTTGGAATTAAATTCTGAGAATTGAAAGTAAGAAAATAAGTATTGTCGGTTTGTTTTTAAATGTACATATACATAAGTATTATAAGATTTTTAAGAAATTTAAAAAAAGATTTTTAAATATATCAGATGTATCAGAAATGATTTTACGATATTTTAAAGAAATTGTTTTATTTTATAGAATATTACAAAACATTAACAAAAATTCGAGTCCTATTCAAAGAAGTTTAGGAATTTTTAAGAAATTTGTATGAAATCAAGGAATATTTGATCAATTTTTTGATCATTATTGACAGCTTCAAAAATTTGTATTTCTAATAATCTTCTAAAGTTTGAATTATTTTTAGATCTCTTGTTCTCTGTTATTCAAAATAAAACATCGTTTGAAATTTGCACACGAATATTTAAAAAATTCTTTTTTCCAATCACGTCCTTTTCCTGATTGTTGCTTAATTCTGAAAAATTAAAAAAAGGTGTCTTTGAAATAATTCTGATTCTTCTTTGATAATTTTAAAAATCTTTTGTCATGTGTTAAAATGTTCTTAAATGATCTCTTGAAATAAATTTTTTGAAATAAAAAATTATTTTCATAATTCCCAGGAACCTAAATTTTTTTAATTGTCGTCAAACCTTACAAAATTCTTCAAAAATCTTTACAAGTTTTAATTATTTTTTAATCGTTTAAAATTTCTGAACGTCTGACGGCCTGGGCGCCTTGCATAATTCAGCGGAAATTCAGTTTTCCGAAAAACTCCTAATAGCTAGTTAGCGACTGAAAGCGAATCGTCCAGTCGGGCGAGGTCGGGTTCATCCTCGTGCATTTTCGGCTTTGAACGACGCTTGTCTTTGCAGCGTGTAACAGAGCCGATTCACCCACACGCGACGTTTGTCCACTTCTTACTGCCAAGTTTTTCTGTTCCCCTTTTTACAGCCCAAGCACCGCTGTCCATTTTTTACAGCCAATATTATATTGCTACTTTTTACAGCCGTGAAATTATATTAATTTTTTTTAGGCACTTTTCTATAGCTGCTTCTTACTTACCAACGAGGTATTTCCACTTTTTATTGGCAGCCGCTCAATTATAAATTAAAAACTATTAAATTCATTAAAAAATTTTATTTGTTTAAAAAACAAACGAATTTTCACCTAAACAATTCGAGTTTTAGCCAAAACAGATAACATTTCTACCAAAAGAGATGATTTGTCTATCAAATAAGATTTTTCATTAAAAAAAAAGAAAAAATATTTCAACCAAACTGTTGCATACTTGCTAAAAAATTTGAAATTTATAATTTTAAAGATTAATTTTCGAACCAAAAAGACGAAGTTTCAACAAAATATTAAAAATATTAATAAAAAAGATTTTTCAGACAATGCAGTGGTCATCCAAATAATAAAAGCTTTGACCAACAAATAATTGAAATGGTTTGAATAATTTTTTCAATTTAGGTACTAATTTTAATTAAGATGAATTCTAAATCAAAATTTACAACCAAACTGTTAAATTTGCAAGGAAATCGATAATGTTAATCTTATTACTGTTTATCATATTTAATTTTAATCTACCATATAAAATGTTACTGCATACTTACTAATTTAATTAAAAATTAAATTCATGAGTTACTGTTAAATGACTTACCTAAGGAGTTAGCAAAATTTAAGGTTAGAATTGAAGGTTTCAATAAACTACTTTAAACACTATTTTTAGAATAAAAGATCAATTGAACGGCAAGCCTGGAGCTGATAAACAATATTTTTGATATTAATTAATTTAATTTAATAATATCTTGCTATTTTGTTAAACAAAATATTAAAATGTTGATATAAATTTGATAAAAAATAACGAAAAATAAATTTCTTAAGATTTCTAGCAATGAATTATTGCTTTAAAATGTATTCTATAATTGTAAGTTATTTCTACCATTTTATATTGATAAACCCTATGGAATTTTCCTTGTCCCAGTTTTGACTTATTTTTTCTCCCACTTAAGGATATACCCCAAAATTCATGCCCCATTAATGGTCGACCTGACTCATGTATTTTCTGTTCTAATCGATCAAATAATGTACGAGTCACTCACTATAACGGTTTTTATACAAAAAATTCTAATTCACCATTTTAAAATTCTGTTGATGTGAGTTAGCTTTTTGTAACTGTCCCAGTAATGGTCGGTTTACCATAGAAGACTTATTCTTTTATAGATATTTTCCAGAGAAACAATTTAGCTCTTCGCAATGACTACAAGATAAATTTCCAAACGGTTGAAGAATGAGAGGTAAATTTATTAAATTTCATTTCTCAGCTTGTTTATTGATGCCAATCAAGTCACATTTGTACTTTATACTGATTTTGAACGTCTGCTCTGAGGTTCATTGTTGGAGACTTTTGGAGCTCTGCTTAAAGTTTTTTTTGTTTTAGCAGCCTCTGCATCATGAACAAGTTTATTTAAGCATGCCTTAATACTAGCAATAGTCCGTTCTTCTAACCCTTGTAATTCAGCCATTTCGTTACGACAGCACCGTTGGGCAACCTGTAAACAAGAAAATTATATATTTTTACATTTTCATGAGAGAAGGTATTTGATTTTTCGATAACTTGACCCCCGCCCCTTTTTTGATAAAATTTTAAAATTTTAAGACCCTCTGAATTAGAAAAACAGCTAGCCAGCCATTTTGGATAAAAATTTAAAAAGTCAGAGCACTTTTAAAATTGTTGAGACCACTTTCTTCAGAATTGAAAAATTTTAGTTACGGCTATTTCTAATACTCGGAAACTAAAAAAAAATTACTCTCACGCCTTTTTTTGACCAAAAAAAATGAACAGTTAGAGGATTGTTAGGATCCAAAAAAGGAAACGAAAATAAATATTTTAAGCCAAACAACACACGATATGAAAAAAGAAAAGAGCACAAAAACGTTGCTTTTTTCAAGCCCTCTAAAGTTATCGTAACAGCTTTATGATTTTTCTTGAGAAATCAAAAATTTAAATTTTGATGGTTAAAAATAATGAAAAATTGAACATTCCATTTCACCCTCAAACTATGCAAGATACAAAAAGTATGAATTCACGAAATTATAAAACTATGAAAAAATATTTATATTTATATAATGAACTGTAACATTCGCACGCCTACTTTTTCTATGCTCAGAATTCGGTTATTATAATCATTGGTAATTATTCAACTACATTTATGGGTAAATCTTCCATAAAATTCAAAGAAAAATTTTCTTCTTGTCACTCGTTTTATGAAATGTATAAGGTATGGTAAAAGTCACGCCATAATTTTTGCTGCGTAGTTCTTACATTAATTTAATAAATATATTAAACTGGATTGAAGAAGAGAGCATACTGGGTTTGAAACGGATTATAAAGAAACTAATATTTATTTACCTCTGGATTCGTACTTTTAGTAGCGTGTTTAAAACACAGATCGCATCGGTCATAAAACGAACGAAACTTTCTAAAAAATCGATCAGCCTCAGCAATATCTAAACACTTTCGATTATCAATATTTACTCCTTTTCTCAGAGCAGCTTCATATTCATCCTATCAAGAAAGGAGAACAGAATGATTATATGTCTTTAAGATTTTTTTTATATTAAGGGTTTCAGAATAATTTTTTCAACTGACTGTACTAGTATTCCAGATTCTATTGTAGATTCCTAACATTTCAAATAAAACTTTGTTACGTAAAGTTTCCACATCTTCTACTCCCCACGTGTAAACTGCCTGTAAAGTTAAAAACTAATGATAAATTTTTAAGGAAATATTATAATCTAAATTTTACTGTTTAGTTGTTAATGCATACGGTGTAACTATATACTTACACATCAATAATTTAACGCGATAATTGGTAAATTAAAATAATTTGTGGGTAACATACTTGGAACGCACAAAAGGCCAATAGACAGAAAGTCGCACACTTCATCATTGGATAATTCATTAAGTATCTAACTTCGCGAAATGACGAGATAAGAGCACTATATCTCTTTTCGTGAGTCGGCCTTTTTATACTGAAAACTTAGCATACGTGGAATATTTATTTAGATGACGCAAGAGCAATTCGCCTTAAAATAGTTGGACAATCATTGCTAAATTATCATAATATAAAGCACTGTCAAATACACGCACGCAAACTCTAAATAAAATATAAATCCTTTTTTTATTTAAAAAACGGGATGAAAATTGGGCTTGAGGTTATGTTTACTCTTGAATGATAGTTCAATAAAAAGATGATAAATTCTACCACTTTGATGTAGAAAAAAGAGGACGGGTTGTAACTAATGTACTACCCGATATTTACAATTGCTGCTCTGATAAATAGGAAACCTTTACCATATTTTTATCCCTGCCTCCGAGTTAAATTTCTATTAATTCACACTCAGCGAATATTTTTCAAATGTATTTTCGCAATAATACGCATTTACCAAGTTCAAACATTTTTTCATTTATTTATTAAAACAATTTTCACCACCATAGTTAAAAAATTATTCATTTTATTTTAAATTCCATTTTATTATGATTTACAGTCTGTCAAGTTAAAGCGTGGGTGGCTTTACTCGCAGTCGGTAAGGTGTATCGACATGATTTTGGTGTCAAAATATTAAGAAGAGCTCCCT
>NC_046662.1:61844656-61845402 GCF_010883055.1 Belonocnema kinseyi | reverse complement strand
GAGGGAGCTCTTCTTAATATTTTGACACCAAAATCATGTCGATACACCTTACCGACTGCGAGTAAAGCCACCCACGCTTTAACTTGACAGACTGTATTATTTCCATGAAAACTGTTTGAAAAGGACAATTCTTTTCTATTTCTGAAATAGTGCAAATAGTATTTAAATCTTAAACGCCGTTGGCCTAGAATCCAGATAGGCGGGCTGCAAAGAATCCCAGTGGGCACAAAATTTGGCGACGTTTTCACGACATCGTGACGACATCTTCACGATAACCTTACGACATCCTATGTCCATGTCGTTAAGGTGTCTTTACGATATCGTAAATAAGTCGTATGATCTGACGATGTCTTTACGACATCGCAAAGATACCGAAACGACATGGACATAGAATGTCGTAAAGTTGTCGTAAATATGTCGTAACGACGTCCTAAAGACGTCGCCAAATTTTATGCCCACTGGGAATTGTTTACACGCAGCTGATATCGCAAAACGCGATACCGATCAAACAAATCCTTGTGCATGTCCACTAGGGTGGTCCAAAATCATACCTGTTGAAATTTTCTTTTGGATTAGAGGGCATGCCACCCGCCGATTTTGTGAGGTTTCCGGAAAAACAAATTTCCTCCAAGTTTGAGCTAAATCGGTTAATATTGTAACATGCCGCAAAGGCCCTGATTGTGGGAGCTATTAAAAATTTATTGGGTAGTCTCTAATAAATCATTTCCAATAAATTACTTTGAATT
>NC_046662.1:61838606-61844646 GCF_010883055.1 Belonocnema kinseyi | reverse complement strand
TGGAGCCCCAAAAATGCCGCAAAAAATTGAAATTGACATTTTTGTCCAAAATTGACAGATAAATTCTCTGTTTTTCTCTTTTTTGCCATTAATTATTTTTTTTTGTCAAGCGGAATGTTTTTAAGTGATTTTCAACTAATTAAAAATTTTTCAAACAATTTATTTTTGTTTACATTTCTTTTTTGATCTCACTCATTGAAAGGTAGATTTTTTATGGTTTATTGGACAATAATAATTAACAATAATAATTATTTAATTGTAACTTTTTCTTGAAAAGAGGTATAAGATTCTAGTTTAAAAAAAAATAGTTAGCTTTTCTGCTTATTATTAAATATCTACGTCATTTAAATACTTGCACCTTATTTCGTAATAAATTTTTATTGGTTTAAATAAATTTTGTTTGTTTAAACAATTTTTCTAAAAATAAATTTTGGAAATTTCTGTTTTTTGCGTTAATTTTTTTTGTGTGGTAATTTTTCATTGTTGAGAGCAAAATTTTTTGTTTCAATTTCCAGTGACGTTCAAAAAATACAAAGATTTTTAATTCCTTTGAGAATACTAACAGCTTATCTGCGGAATCAACATAAACGAAACAAAAACTTACTTTGAACTTTCAGAGGACAAACGAGTGTGTCTACGAGGGAGATTTAAAGGAAAAAATTATAAAAATAATTTCAGAACGACAAAATTGAATATTACCTACTTTTGGCCTTCAGGTATACCTGGAGTTACCAGAATTGTTAAATTTGATGATTTATCATAAAAAACTGAAATGAATTTTTAAATTCTTTCAACTTTTATAGACAAAGATTTTGTCAGAGTATTAAGACAAGTGCAAAAGTGCACTTCGAAAACTTTGAGGGTTAAACCGTTTTGGACACCAGCCATTCAAATGTTTACCCACTTCTTCTGCCAGATACATTAAAGCGTTGATTTTCATATTTACTATGACTGGCTGCAAGTCCACTGAAATACTAAAAAATTGCATTTTTGTATGAAAAGTGCAATACTGTGAAATATTTAATGAATTAACGTGACATTAAAATTAACACGAGAACGATTTAGTTTTGCCTGCTTTTCTAATGTAGCAACGGTATCATAAGAGCAATTGCTAGCACGCAACGTTTTCTGCCCAAAACTGCTCTGACTCGGATTGCTTGTCAATCTCTTTAGTGATCATCCTAAGTGAACGATTTTCGTCGTGGTCTGCCTCTGGACACACACCTATTTACTTTAGTTTTCCATAATTGTTTCGTTAGTCGCCTATCTTTCATTCTCTCGACATGTCTAAGCCATCTTAAGAATTTTCTTTCACATATTCCAATAAGTTTCTTCTCTACACCACATTCTTTAAAGACTACCTACCATGATTTGAGTTCAAGATTATATCCCTAACTTCAGAAACACAGACTTTCTTATTTGGGTTTTATAACGTTTTATGTTGAAATTGTAGTCATAGTGCCGTAGAGCTGTACTTTCTAATAATCAATTAAAAGAGTCTTTCAAAGCTTCTATTATCCCGCCTGTTTCATATAGAATTTACCCTTGCTATTTCTAATAATGACAATCTCTGTACTTTTACTTGCCTTCATTTCTTTATAAAGAATTTTTTTGCTTCCTTCAAAGTCGTTTTGCATTTTCTTCTCTTCTTCTGCTTGTGACTTTTTTCTTTTGTATGCCTTGACTAGTAGTTTAGCTTTCCTCTTTTTGTGTCTGCAATTTTTTTCGAGTCTATTTCTTTCCTCATCGCTAAGACTGGTTTTCAATTTTATGTAATACGCTTTTCTGTTTGCTTAGGCGGCTACTTGGATTTCATAAATCCATAACGCAACACCAGACAGTCTTCCTACAACTGCCGTACTACACACATTGTTTCGTTTTTACATTCTCATCTAAGAAAGTATTAGATTTGCGTAAAATTGGACCCCTCTTCTCCCTTTTTTGTTAAATGTCTACGTTTCCAGACCTCCTGAATCCGAAAATCAGGTTTTTGAGAATTACTTTGTCTAAATGTGTATCAATTTCTTTTTAGCCTGATAGCACGATAGCTTTCGAACGTATTGACAAATCGGATTGTCCTTTGTTATACTCTTTTAATGTCTTAAATTGGACGTCAATTTCGTTAGCCAACTATTGGTCTGGAAGATTTCATATCCATTACGTTCTTCTTATATTTATTTAGAAATTAAAAATATTCCCAGGCGTAAAAAAATGAAATTGTACTCTCCTTTGAATTAAGATTAAAAATGTGATTTTAAAACACTCGATCCTACATATACCGTCAAAATTGTGCTTCTACTTGCGGACATTAGACTAAAAACAGGCTTGTCTTAATCTGAAATAAATTAGGTTTCAAAGATTTTTTAGAAGACGTTTAAAAGCTTATTAAACTTGGTGTTGATTGGGCCCTATTCGGAGTTATTCCGATATATACACTGTCAAAATTTTTATTTGGAACTCCCAATATATTAATTAGAAGCTCATTTCTGAAACGTATGGTAACGCTACCATACATAATTTTGTAGTTTTCCAATACTCGTATTTTCGTTTACAAAATAAAAGTGTCATTTATGCCGATCAGTTCAAAATACTCCCTGCGATTCTTACAATAAAAGGTTTGTTCACAATAATAGCGACCAATTCGCGACTCAGCTAGATAGGTTGGTATAAAAACTAAAATAATAATGGTCTCCTAGTTATTGTAACTAACATTTTTTTCAATTGATTCCGCCTTATAAGGTGCAGTCTAGCAATATAGTTATTTTGAACAAATCCTATTATTTTACATTTTGAAATATAGACAATTTGAGATGATTTCAAAAAGCATAACTGAAACCTTCTGAAAATATGCTGGACAGGACTACCATCTTGTTATTTATTTTAATAATTAATTTTACATATATGATAAGAGAAGCATTTATGCCAATTATAGATAGCGATGCGCATAACATTTTACTCCAGCTTGCAGAAGTTTGAAAATAAATATATTTAAAAAATAGCTATAACCACTTTTCATAAATTCGATTTTCCTTGTATAATTGTTTAGTTCCAAAAGAGTTATAAAAAAACATAAAAGTTACAAAACTTAAATAGAATAACAATTAATATTTTTTTTAAAGTTTCACGTATTATGATGGGATCCCCCCCCCCCCAACCTGAAAAGATCTACAAAAAATATGATTACAGTTTTAGGACAACACTATATCCAAAAAATACTATACTTTGAAGATATCTACAAATTTTCGTACTGAAAAAATTACTAAGTGCGAAAGATACCATAAATATAAAGAAACTTCCTATTATTTTCAATGCTTACGAATAAAAAAAAACTAAATTTTAAGGCAATAATAAAAAAAAGTTGTTTAAGTGCATGAGATTGGAATCATTAAAAACGGGCATCAAAAAGAATTGCAACATGTTTTCTTGCGCATTTCGTAAGCTTGTATGATTTGCCGAATTATTAAAAAAATATTTATGGCTGTTACAGAAAAATATTTTGTTCATGGAGTAAATTATACTATATTTAATAGTTTAAAGGAAATTAAATTATATTAATTAATTACTTTCCTTAAATTCGATAAAGTTAACGCAATGAAAAGAAACCATAAGATGTGCATTATTCTAGAAATAGTTAGTGCACCTTCTGCTTTGGATTCCGGATAATAATTAAATAAAGAAATTAAATAAATTAAATAAATTTTTTTAAGTTTTCTAGAGATCCATTGAAATCAATTGAAGATTGTAAAATCCTCTAAAACCTTTGTACTAATTAGAGGTCCTATAAAATCCCTCTAATCTTGATAAATTCTTTATAATGCCCCAAATTTTTGGAAATTATAGAAAATTCTTTACTTCCCTAGAATGTTTTAAATGTGTTCGAATTCTTTTAGAATATCTAAAAATATATAAAAATGTAATCGTAGAAAACCATTAAAATGTGTATGAATCGTTTGAAATCCCTTGAATCTAAATTTAATTAAACTTATTTGCAGCTTTAAATCATTGCGTGATACGCATTTTTGAAAATCTGGATGGGTAAAAGGTACTTTTATAATAATTATATTTGGTATTTCAGTTAAACAGTAATTTCATGTTACGAAGATTTTTTGGAAATACTCTAATTACAAATGAAAGTTAGAAAGTTTTGATGACGTTTTTGATGACGAGGGGTGAGTATGTGTGACCTAGGGGTAGCTTTTGGGTAACGTATTATATATTATCGAAGAGAACAAAAATATCGACTAGCAGTGTTTTCTAAGTTTTATTATTTTCTATGCTTTTTTCATACATATATATGTTCCGCTGCATACGTTCACATGGAAGGGTAGTGTGGGATTTATAATGAGGATTTCTAGGATAGTGTAAAGATTTACGCTTATTCAAATAACTTGAACAATTATACAGAAAAAAACATGAGAACTGGAATAAATGAGTGACTACGTCTCAATCTTCTTGAGTTTGTCGCAACACTGTTTTCAAGCACGATCATGATTCACGAAAAGCCAGGTTGTTTATACTTCATCTATCGCTTGGTGGTCGACACGATGTTATGAATTCTTATGCATATATTCTTAAAAATCCAGCGCATGTTACAGTCTGTAAACTCGAGTTTTAAATAAGCATTGATAATTCGGATACTACAGTAGTTTTGGGGAAATTATAATAAGAGGGAAATTTTTAAGTGTCATGCAATTAAATTGGAGTTCTAAATAATTTTTACATTGTTCAAGGTGGTTTTCTAACTTTTAAAACGTTTTTGATGACGAGGAGAGGGTATGTATGACTTCGGGAACGTGTTATATATTATCGGAACGCGAAAAAAGATAAAAAAAATATCAACTAACAGTTTCTTCTATGTTTAATTATTTTTAATGCTGTTCTCATACATATAAATGTTCTGCTGCATACGTTCACGTGGAAGGGTAGTTTTTGGGGAATTATAATGAGAGGGAAATTTTCAAGGTTCGTGTAATTAATTGTAAGTTCTAAATAATTTTTACATTGTTCAAGGTGGTTTTCCGATTTTGAAAATGTTTTTGATCACGGGGGTATTGCGTAAGACTTTGGGGGTAGTTTTTTGGGAAACGTAATTTATATCATCATAGAGCAAAAAAAAGCAAAAAAATCTCCACTTATTGTTTATTGCATTATAAAATAATTTTTAGTGAGTTTTCGTAGGTGGCGGGTCCTGTTAACGCCGCCACCCTTTTCTCCGAAATTTAAAGAGCAAACAACATTTTTTTTTAGCATGAAATCAGCAAAGAAAAGCAAAAAAATATGACGTATTGCATTTCATAATTTGCCTTGGTGGCGGCGCTGAGTGGACGGACCTATAATTTAGACAAATTCTTTTCTAGTTATTAATAAAACTAGAACAACTCTGAATAATGCTACCGTATTCGAAAGATAGTATTTAGATTTTTAAAATTCAAAAAAGAGTTTATATATGGGGTATTATTTTTTTTAGTTTCTTTAAGGGTCGAAATCTTTGACATTCTGTTAGATTTTGAATTGTCGAAAGCAAATTTTTTCATCAAAATAAACATTATCTAAGCGAATGGGATTAAATTTTTTCATCAATGTTTTGAAGATATGAGTTGAACACCTAAGGTTTCATAAATTATGATTAAGAATTATTTAAAAAGCGATTACATCATAAGAGAGTACTGTGCGCGACCAATGTGGTATTTATTATTTTTTGCCATTTTCATTCCTCTGCTAAATTTTTTTTATAATTACTAACCAATGACGCAATTTTTATTTGTATCATTGGCTTAAATTCAATGAGTATGACTTCCTCTTGATTGTATCAAATTAAAAAATTCTTAGGAACAATTAAATTTATTCAAAGATGAATGGAACTCAAGGTTACGAAAAGATTATTTTACTGGCTAAACCTTGGACTTCAAATATACATATTTTTTTAATTGTACAATAGAATACAGTCTGTCAAGTTCAAGCGTGGGTGGCTTTACTCGCAGTCGGTAAGGTGTATCGACATGATTTTGGTGTCAAAATATTAAGAAGAGCTCCCTCTTTC
>NC_046662.1:61835331-61838506 GCF_010883055.1 Belonocnema kinseyi | reverse complement strand
TAACAATATTTTTAATCTGAAAAAATGTATGACGAGATCTAAGGTTTCAATCATTGTTTAAATATTACTAATTTACAGTCTATTTCTGATGAATTGCGCTGTAGGAAGGAACTGCCAATGACAATTTTGTTGTATGCTTTAAAAAAATTATAATCAGAGATTTCACAAGAATAGTATATAAATACAGACTTTCAGATGATAAATTAAAAATGAATACATAGAACACAATAAAAAAAATCAAACCATTTTTAGTTAAAAATCCTATTATTTGGTTGCATTTCTAATTATTTTGTTGAAACCTTTTTTATCAAAAAGTATTTTTTTCGAAAATTCAACTTATTGGTTAAAAGTTGAACTACTTTGTTAAAAGTTCATTCTTTCCGTTGAAAATTGTGTAATTGCGTCTAGAATATTTACGTACCACCACTAATGTTTAAACAAGTTAATCCGCCTTAGCTCTTATTTTTGAGAATTCAAAATCATCGCTAACTTTTTTTTTATTCTGCGATATAAGAAGGTGTCTAGTAATATAACTCTTTCTACCAATTCTATTATTTCGCATTTTTAAAGAGAGAAAATTTGAGATAATTTTAAAAATCATTACCGAAAACTTGAGAAAATCTATTTGCCACGATCGCCATCTTATTCTTTACTTTAATAAATAATTTTCAATATATGATAAAAGAAGCTTTCATGCAAATAACAAATTGCGATGTGGATACAATTTTACTCCCGCTTTCTGAGGTTTCAAAATAAATATATTTAAAAAAATTGTTTTTCTCATTTTTGAGAAATTCTATTTTCTTTGCATAATTCTTGAGTTGTAAAAGAGTTATCTACTTCTAGAAAAATACAATTTAAAGGATACGCTCAAAAAGCAAAACATGATTTCCTAGAAAAATATGTAATATACATGTTTGATATAATCAGTAAGAATTACAATTTTGCGTAAAAAATATACTGCCACCAATAAAATCAATAAATTAAATTATCGTTTCTTATACTTATTATTTTATAATAGATAAAAAGTAGGTTTGTACTTACTATTTATTTAATAACTTAATACAGATTTGGTACATTTTATCCCTCCGCCTTTACAGCTAACTTTTGGCTGGATTAATATATTATTAGGAAAATAATTAAAAATTTTGACAGTTTGTGACACTTGATCGACAAAAACTAGCACTTTTTCTGAGATGTCGGAGCCAAGCACTGTCAGAATTCTTCAAGTGGTGACGTCAACTGACAAGATGTCTGCACGCCAAGGGCTAAGCAATGAATTACAATTACATGGGAAAACTTGATTGTTTTAATGACTTGGATACAAAAATTTCACTATAAACTTTTTTTAGTTTAAAAAATTTCATTATAGGCTCTTTAACTTTTTAATATGCAAAAAAAAATTTACTGTATCGAACTTAGATTTTTGTCTTAGCTCGCTGATCAGCGCCAGACCTGGACTAGACCAGAATGTCAAGATTTTAAGAAAGAAAGTCGTGTTTTCATAGTTTGAACTTCTTATTTTGCATTATTTTAGACACCCTGTAACTTTTTCAAAATACATGCAAAAGAAACTTGGAGATAGAACTTAAGATTTTTTTCTTGGCTCGCTGATCAGCGCCATGCCTGGGCCAGACCGGACTCTCAAGATGGTAAGAAAGCAAGTCGTGTTTTGATAGTTTGAATTTCTTATTTTCCATCATTTTAGACACCCTGTAACATTTTTAAAGTACGTCAAAAAAATATTTTTTGATGGATTTTATGATTTTTTTCGTTCTTGGCTAGTTGACCAGTGCCAAACCTGGGCCAATACAGATCTTTCAGACAAGACGGTCTAGATAATGTCAAACCTGAGCCTTGGCCTTAGCTTTAGCCTTGGCTAGTTCTTGGCTAGTGGACTAGTGCCAAACCTGGGCCAATACAGTCTAGATAAATCCAGACCTGGGCCAGATCTATAACCAGACTGCTCGAACATTTTTCCCCACGGGGTATCGCCTATTTACAAAAATACAGTTGCACGTTGCAGATTTATGAGATGAGGCAATACAAAACAACGTAGATTTCATTTTTAGAAATTTTTTGAGCAAAAAAAAAGCTTTTAGTGAAAATGTTAGTTATCTACATAGTAGAGTGCTGCAACACTTTTCGTCTCTATATTATATAATTCAATACATTATTAAGATGTTTATAGAATTTTCTGACTAGATTCTACCTTGTGCTCAAACTTGATCCAAAAACTTACCAAATTTCAAATAATAATCGTACTTAACACATAATTTACAAAAATTCAAAACAATAACATTTATATTGATGCCAAGCCAGTATGCAACTTGTCCCTGATATTTAGCTTATAAAAAAAGTTCCAAAACCATATTTTTAGTAAGGACAAAGCAGCACAAATTTTTTTAAATTTCAAAACCAAAATATATTTTGGAATGAAGTAGTTTTTAAAATTGTCATTCTTTTACAGTATTGATTGGTAATACAAAAATTATGACATATTTCTATTCCTTGCTCTCAATCATATTTCATTATATTATGAAATTCTGTTCTTGATTTTGACTGAAATTTTTATATTAATAATTCCAAATGCGTAAAAATTGTTATATCAAAATGAATATTGGTTCTTAGTAAGAGTCGTATTGTCGCTATAAATATTCTCAAGGTTGTTAAACTTCGGTATAATATTGTAAGACTGATAAGCTTTAGATGTGAAATGATGTAATGATGTGAAAACATAAAAATATATTCTTATCAGAAAAAGTAAAAGCGTGATGGTATCTTTTTATTTTTGCTCCTGCCAATTTATATAATGATCCATGTAATTGTTTGTCTTTATTCACGTTCTAGAAGAAGAATAGTACATAATCAAGAATAATACATTATTATAAAAAATATTACGTTAGGATATTATTCTACAGTTGAAAAGAGAACAATGCAGAAAAGAAAAATGTCCCTAATTCAAAATTGTGACATATCTAAGTATATTTGTTTCAAAAATTGTTGTCGAAAGACAACTTATTGTAACAATGACAACTATATAAAAGTTTAGAAGACATTGAATTCACCCTTGTTGAAATTACAGTCTGTCAAGTTAAAGCGTGGGTGGCTTTACTCGCAGTCGGTAAGGTGTATCGACATGATTTTGGTGTCAAAATATTAAGAAGAGCTCCCT
>NC_046662.1:61826136-61835231 GCF_010883055.1 Belonocnema kinseyi | reverse complement strand
AAAAGATGCACCATTTGGCTTCCTTTCGAAATTTTTGGTTTGTAGATATATGACGTGTAAAAGTCATTAATCAAAATCGTTAATAATAAATTTGAATCAGACTTTTCAGCGAATATAAACGTATAAAGCAAGTTCTGTTAATGATTTTACTTTTTCATTCAGATAGGGTTTTTATTACCATGAAAATCGGACAATAATTATGATTATTTAAAATAAATCATCTGAAGCATATTTTTTTAATATTTGATTTTCTAAAATGCTTTCGACGTAATTATTGTTTTCCAAATATCATATCTTTATAACTTGAATCATATGTAAGCGACGTCCAAATTATATTCAGTCATTTAAAAACAAATTATAAATGTTAGTTTTCTTTAGCCTTCGCTTTCAAATATCTTATCACAGTCACGTGGTGCTTTAACTTTAAACTAGTAAACAACAATTTTCAAATAAAAAAAAATTAAATTTCAAACAAAAACTTGATTTGACAACTAGTCTGTTCTACTATTATGCAAAAGGGACGAGTTTAGGATGAAATAGATGATTTTTTTAGCATGTAATACTGCTTTTATTATAATTACTTTTCAAAATGATTATTTAATATTAAAAACTGTACATATGATGAATGTGATCTCATTGTTTAAATAAAGATAATAAATATACTCCGTGTTTGTTTCATGTTGTCACTTTCTGTACACAATTATTATTAAATACTTTATAATGTTGTTAAATAATTTTTACAAGACTTTTAATATCTAAATATCTGACTTTCTAAGGAATGTTTATATATATTACAATCGAAATAATGTACAGATATTATTAAATTATAACAAATTCTCACGTTTGCTTTATTTTTGTCTTGTTAAAACATCTTCGGTAACCTTTTTCATGCAATATTTGTTATCGCTGATAGAGCTTTTAGAATATATATATATACATACATGCATACATACATACATATTAGGGTGCCTAATAAAATCTTTTTTTCTAGAAAACCAAGATTTAGAAATTCTTTTCTTTCAGTGAGTAAATAATCAATTATTTTTGTTTTAAAATGTTTTTAATGTTTCATTTCTACAATTTTAACTTCGCAAACTTGTAACATGCAGAAAAATTATTAATCAATATTTCAATATTTTAATCAATCATCAATATTTTGAGATGAGTATGAACAGCCTGAAGGAAGCGATTTTATGATAAAGTTGAGATTAGAGGTCAAATTTACCTCTAAATTTCTTTCCCGATTCTAAAACATATATGCAATATTGCTCAGCTTACTAAAAACAATTTTGAGTATTCAATAATCTAAGCATTATTCACTCTACATTCAAAAACAGTTTGTTCAATTAATTGAAAAATCAATTGTTTCTTCTTTAAGGAAAGTCACTTCTACTTTGTTAACCTCTTCCCATTTTTCTTTAAAATCGATAGTTTTTAGTTTAAAATTAAATTATTTGGTTAAATACTAACTTTTTGTTGAAAATTCATGTTAACTGTAAAAAAATTCAACTTTTTTTTTTAGAGATTTTCCTTTTTGGTTAAAAAATTAAACAGTTCAATTAACAATGTTGTTCTCTATTGACTGCGACATATATTCCGGTTCAAAATTCAATTCTTTATTTGAAAATTCTTCTGAAGAGTTCATCTATTTTGTTGAACATTTTTCTTTTTTAACTAAATGCAAAATTTTTTATTAAAAATAAATTTTTTTTTATTAAAGTATCAAATATTAAACTTTAAGTTGAGAAATTACCTTTTTAGTTCCATTTAGGCTTTTCTTTATTTTTTTCTGTCGGAGGGTTTATCTTTCGGTTGAATCAGGATCGATTCTTCATTTTTTTTGTTGCTGCTCCCTGCCACATGAAGAATTTCAAAATATAAAAATATGGATTTAGAAATTTTGAAAATTTTTTAACTTTTTGAATTTTCATTGAAATTGGTTGGCTATAAAAGTTGACCTCCAACTTGAGACACTACAAGAGTATAACAAAGGTCAAGGCGGTCCTGAAAACGTGTGCATTTGACAAAAACGGAAGAAAGGGGTCAAGTTTTACACAAATCTCATACCTTCTCTGATTAGAATATAAAAACAAAAGAAAGTGTGTGGTACTGCAGTTGCAGGAAGACTGTCTGATGATGCGTAGTGCATTGATGAAATTCAAGCAGCCGCCGAAGAAAAGAGAAAAGCGTATCACAGAAAGTTGAACTCCACCACCCTTAGTGATGAGGACAGAAATAAACTTGAAAATGAATACAGACAAAAAAAGGAAAGTTAAACTATTGGGCAAGGAAGATAAAAATAAAATTACAACAGAATGAGAGAAGAAACGCAAAACGACTTTGAAGGAAGCAAACAACTACTGTATAAAGAAATGAAGAAAAGTAAAAGTACAGCGTTTGTCAACATTAAAAATAGAAAGGGTAACATTTTATATTAAAAAGACGTGATACTAGAAGCTTTGAGAGACTCTTTTAAGGAATTATGACTAGGTAATGCTATAGGACATCATAGCTGCGATTTAGAACACGACACGTTGAAAAACCCAATTCAGAATGGCTGTGCAATTTAAGTTAGGGACATAATTAAGAACTTAAAAAATGGCAGATAGTTTTTAAAGCAAGTGCTGTAAAGGAGGGACTAGTTGGAATATGGAAAAGAAACTCTTTGAGATGTTTTAGAAATGTTTAGTTTATGAAAGATGAGCGATTAACGAAACAAGTATAGCAAGGAAAAGTACATAGCAGTATGTCCAGAGGCAGGCCGCAGAAAAACTGATTCACTTAAGATGATTGCTAGATAGAATGATCAGCAGCCTAGATCACAGCAGTGTTGAGTAAAAAGCTTATTTTAAAAATAAATAATAAGTCAATCCTATATCAATCTAAAAGCCTATATCCCCTCCACCACATTACTCCTATTCTCGCTAAGAAAGATACGCTTATATCGAAAGGGAAACGGCCTAATGGTATAATAATAATTTTTTTTAACTTTTACTCGGGTGAACTCGGCTTCACAGCATAGCCACGAACTAAGTCAATTGACTGATAATTGAGGATTTTATAAATTAATATAATAAGATGTTTAAAATCTCTTGCAACGATGTTGTGGGTGCCAAATTACGAGCATGGTGTAGTTTGAAATTCGGATTTTACCACTGTTATACATAACAGCGGACGCAATAATTGGAGGTGACAAGAGTCACGTCTGGATGCTTTCTTAGCTGTTTCCTACCGAACTCATGAATCATAACTTTGACGGGTATTTTAGCAGCAGCTCTGCTACAGTCAGGGTTGTGTCCGATAGCGTTGCTGACAACTAAGTTGTTTTGTTTCATCTTCCTACATTGGTTTCTCAGACGTTAAAGATTTACATATAATGAAAAAGGAATTAGCGCTTCTTTATTACCAGAGTGTTAAGTGGAAAATGGAAAAAGGATACAATTTAACAACAAAATTGTCTGAAAAGTATTCTAATATAAAGAAAGTCGCACTAAGCGATCTTATGGCTAAGGTGAAACACGTTACGACTAATCTACACATCTCAGAAGTCTGAACAATAGAGATTAAGCAACAGGTTGATTTAGCTTTGAAAAAATACATCAATTAATATCAGTTAGAGAAAGTCGCCTCACACAAGCTAGCAGGGGCAATTGATTTTCTTCCTCAACCTGCTGATGATCAAACACTGCCACATTCCAGAGGCGGACGGCCTTATACAACCAGAGGTAGAAGCAGAGGTTCAGTACACTAAAAGGTGATTGAAATGGACAAATCACATAAACAGATATGTTATGCGCCTTTATTTTTTGGCAGAGAAATGTGGCCAAATTGGGGAGAGAACATCGTTGACTCTTCTTACTTAAATACCCAGAGCTTGCTACCATATAAATGTGCTTTCGGCTTCTACCAAAATATAGGCATAACAGAAGCTTACTATTGATGAACCCCCATTCAAACATGTGGACAACGAAGACGTGACTAAAACTAAAGACAAAAGGGCTAGGGATAACTGATTATTATTATTTTTTTTCGGACGTTCACTTGGGTGAACCTGGCTTTACGTCATAGCCACGGACTAAGTCAAGTGATTGATGAGATGAGGATGTTATAGGTTAATTTAATACGATGCTTAAAACCTCCTGAAAAAGTGTAGTAGTTATATAATTACGATCATGGTATAGTTTGGAGCTCGTCCCTCACCGGTGCCATACTTCAATATTATAATAAAGGAAAATTTTAAATTTCGTCACAGGATTAAGACAATTCAACGCCTCAAAGGCATTTTATGGTTTAGAGTTGAATTTTATTTGATTATTCTGCACAGGGCTGTCCCGGTATATATCATCAGTCAAGAAATCATTTTTTAATGCATTCAAGTGATGTGATGAGAGAAGTGTGCCCCGACATATTGGACAAATCTTAGGTTTTTACCCGATCATTGACGGACTAGTTTACAGTCAAGTACACGGTGGGAAACCTACAGCTGAAGGTGTGTTCCGAACTACTAGAACCTCGTCCCAGGTACATAGAAAAATTTCCAGAGTTACCGACTCAAGGATCGAACCCCGGACCTCTACTGTGAAGTCCGAGCGTCTTAACAACTATAAATATTATTATTATATAGTTTAATAAAAATAAAGTCTATTGAGTTAGAAAATATTATTACATTAGGAAGAAAATTGTTTAATATTATATATTTTTATCGAAATGTAATGTATTTTGAGATGAACTTTAGACATTTTATAGCACGCGTTCAAAATTTTCAACTTTATACTCATATTTACTTATTTCTGAAAACTAACATTAATATAAAAAAATTCTTTTTTTGGGTTTCCACTTTGTTAACAAACTCTTCTTATGATACTGTTGCTGCATTAGAAAAGTAGACAAAATTAAATCGTGCTAGTGTTAATTTTCATTCCACGTTGATTCATCGACTAACTCTTAGCATTATTGCACTTTTCATTATAGAAATTTCATTTTACGAATTGAATTCTGTTTAAACTACGTTAGTAATCGACTAAAATTTCATCAGAGCAACATGTTTAAAATAGTGTGGTAGAAAATTATTTACAACCCTTCCCGCTTTCCTATGTACAAATGGTAGAGTTTATCGTCATTTTATTGAACTATCATTCAAGAGTAAACGTAACCTTTTGTCCAATTTACACCCCGTTTTTCAGAATGAAAGATAGGATTTTTATTCCATTTAAGTTTTAAGCGCGCATTCGGAGTCTCAAGTTCGTATTAACTAGTGGCATTCAGGGAAAAATTGAAAGTTCCTAAAATTAAGCCTAATTTTTTTCTGGACAAATCCGTTGTCGCATTAAAAATAAAACAGTTTTAGCGTTCTATAATTCTCCTATGTAACAAAGCACATCCGTATATATTTACAGTTCAAACAAAGGTTTAATTGAAAAAAAATTTATTCACACACCTTTATCTCTTTCAGTGCTTCAAATCATGATAATTTGGCAATCATTGCCCAACTGTTCTCCTGTAAATTTCTCTTGCGTTATCTAAGTTAACATTCAACGTATGCTAAGTTTTTAGTATAAAAAGGTTGAATAATGAAATGAGATATAGTGTTTCTGCTTCTACTTTTTGCGAAGTTTGATAATAAACGAATTATTCGATCATGAAGCGTGCGACTTTCTGTCTATTAGCCTTCTGTGCATTCCAAGTTAGTTACCCACAAACTTTTAATATTTATCAATTATCGGATTGAATTATTGATTCATTAGTATATACTTACATCGTATGAATCAAAAACTAAACAGTAGAATTTAGAGTATAATACTTCCTTTCAAATGTATCATTATTTTTTAACTTTGCAGGCAGTTTTCACATGGGGAGTAAAAGATTTGGAAAATTTACATAAAAATGTCTTATGGCAAATGATGGAAATCTACAATAGAGTCTGGAGTATTAAGACAGTCAGTTAAAAAAAATAATTCCTAATCCCTAACTATTAAGCAAAATTTTAATAGTATGTAATCTTTTTGGTCTTCTTTCTTACTAGGACGAACTTGAAGCTTTGTTAAGAAAAGGAGTATATATTTCCTATCAGACTTGTTTAGAAATTGGTGAGGCTGTTCAGTTTTTCAAAACGTGTCATTCGTTACATGACCAATGCGATCAGTGTTTTAAAAGAGCTGCTGGAAGTAAGAATCCAGAGGTAAATAAATATTCGTTTTTTTACAATCTTTTTCAAACCCAACATGTTCTCTTTTCCAATCCAGTTTGATATAATTATTAATTTAATGTAAAAACTGCATGGAAAAAAATTGTGTGGTGACTTTCACTATAATTTATACATTACACAAGACGAGTGACGAGGAAGAAAATTCTTGCGAAAATTATGGTGTATTATGTGTATATTTATATTTTTCTTGGTTTCATAGTTTTCGTCAATTCATCTTTTTTGTATCATCTATAGATTGATGGCAGAATGAAATTTTTTCATGTTTAATTATTTTTTTACGACCAAAATTTATATTTCCAATTTTTTAACAAAAATTAGAACCTGTCGCTATAATCTTGTAGGGCTTACAAAAGGCAAAGATTTGGTTCTTTTTGCTTTTTTACTTATCTTTTTTTTTACATTTGAAAATTGTATAACTCTTAATTTTCGTTCTATCGAAAAAAGTTTTGATGGTAAATTGAGTTTCCGAGTACTACTAACAGCCGACCATGAAATTTTGAAATCTTGAAAATTTGGTCTCAAAAATGTTTACACTGCTCTAACTTTTTGATCAGAAGATTATATTTCATTTTTAATTTATTTTTTATAAGATTTTTTATTGTTATTTTTCATCAGATTAAAATTCTAATAAAATGTAAAAATATATAATTTTCATGTTTACAGATTTCGAAACAGTGCTGTCATGGTGAAATGGCTGAATTAAAAGAGTTAGAAAAATCAACTACTGCTAGTATTAAGGCATGCTTGACAAAACTTGTTCAAGAGGCGGGAGCTGCTAGAGTAAAAGGCGCTTTAAGCAGAGCTCCAGAAGTCCCTCGCAGTAAACCTCAAAGTGGACCTGCAAAATAACTATACATTACTAATATAACTTTACTGGTGTTACGTCCTACGAGATGTAACTTACCTTGTATTTTATTCTATTTAAAGTGGTTCTTCGTTTTAGAATCTAATTTTAAATAAACTAGAAAACTGGGATGAAGATAACTACTAAATACAATAAATAAATCAAATATGTTATAATATATAAAATAATGAATATTTATTTAAGTATTAAGAGAATTTAAATATAAAGATCAGATTTGATAAACGTTTCCTGATAAACCTCTGAATCGCTTCAAATCATGTGATACCTTGGTTTATTTACAAAGTTCCCTTTTTGTAGAGAGTAGACAATTCGCCCTCTCGTCTCTTGAATCGAAAGTAGCACGTCCTTCTGTTGGCACCCTGTATGGGTATCCGCAGGGGGTCGATGGCCCTGAATATAGTTCTGCAGGCTGAGATGGCAAGGTCAGCGTATCTGGGCTGCGTTGTCCCTTTGTCGCAGGTGTTCTCGACTGGGAGTTCCACACAGAAACTATTCTTCGCAGATTTTTAGATTTAAATGGTTGACGGGTTAACACTGTTGGACGGGAGTTCAGGGTTTCGAAGATTCTTTACAATCTGGATTTGTCTAACTGAGACTTAACTGAGACGGAACTGAGACTGAACTGAGACTAGGGTAAAGACTGAAGCTGGAGTATAATCGACTAAACAGGAACAAACTAAATTGAGACTGGAACTAAACTGATTTCTGCTTCCGAAATGGAGCAATAGGCATTTAAAATTTAATTATTTTATCTGGTTTTACATTTATATATTATTAATTGGCAATGCAATGGAATGTAGAATTCAAGTGTTACGTCCGCTGATTTAAAATTTGGTTATAATGGCTGACTGGACACAAATCACTTGATTTCGGTGAAACCTAGTGAACCCAAGGAGCTAACTGTGGCAAGTCCACTATTGTCAGTATTATAGAAAGCGAAGAGTAATTAAGGCGCAATAAAGAAAATAATTATGATCCTAAATTTAAGTCTAAAACATTAACAGTAAGTATGTCAGCCGTCCAATAATTTAAAAAATGTAGTAAGTAACTGGAGGAGTACGTAAATAGTCAGACACACTATTACTGAAAATGCCATTAATTTCTTGAATTGTGTCAGTTCCCTGAATTCATTAAATTGCGCGAATTTATTGCATTACCTGATTTTCTTGAATTTTATGAGTTTTATGAGTTCTATGAATAACAAAAAAGAATTATTTAGCTGTGCCAAGTAACCGTTTAGCTGGATTTCGCCTTCCAAGTAAGTATAAAGCTATCTCACCTAAATTTCTAGCTGTTTAGTCAAATTGGCCGCTTTGAAATTATCTTGCTAATTTATTCAGATTATTTTCCGATAAAAAATATAACTAAAACAGCTAAAAATCTAGGTGATAAGTATATTTTTACACATATATTTTCTTGGAAGACGAAATCCAGCTAGAAGGTTAGCTGGGACAGCTGAACCATTTTTTTCATTCATTCATAGAACTCACGAAACTCATAAAATTCAATCAATTCATGCAATTTAACGAATTCGCGAAATTCAGGGAATTTACAGAATTGAAGAAATTCATGGCACTTTCGGTTACAGTGTGTCTGACTATTTACGTACTCCTTCACTTACTTACCACATTTTTCAAACTATTAGACAGCTTTCGAATTCCATGAAATTTTACGAATTCCATGAATTTCTTGTGTGCGATGGATCAACTCATCTACCTGATTTCCGAATCGGTCGCTTTATTGTAAACAAAATGGTTATTGTGAGAACCACTTAAAGGATGTTGAACTTATCGGAATTAACGTCATTTTTTTAAAACTAAAAAGTGGTATTGCAATTTGTCCATCCCGCCTCTCATTTGAATAACGACTGTGGATCCGACCCGGTTGGAAAAACATCGAATTCCATGAATTCATTTCAGTGAAACACTTTTTCAAAGTTTCACTTCTACCATCCCAGTCGAAAATATTATGTACAGTTTATACATAGTGTATATATTATATAAAATATTCATTTGTTCTATACAT
>NC_046662.1:61822925-61826036 GCF_010883055.1 Belonocnema kinseyi | reverse complement strand
ATAAACTAAACATAATTTTTCGGCCTAAGGTGCGCCCCAAAATAGGCATAGTTCTTGGCTACTGAACTAGTATTTAAAAATTACAATAAATGTGTGGTAGCATGCAAATACCATTTTTTGGAAACTACAACATTATGCATTGTAGAGTCACCTTACGTATTGGAAATAAGCCTCCAATAAATGTAATGGACGCTTCAAACCAAACATTAGGACAGTGAAGTATATCGGAATGACTTCGAGCAGCGCTTGATCTGCGCCAAGTTTAATAAACTTTTAAACGGCTTCTCCAATTTCTTTGCAACCTAATTTTTGGGCAATCAAGACAAGCCTATTTTCAGTCTAATATCCGTAAGTAGACGAAAAATTTTGAAGGTATATGTATGATCTAATGTTAACAAACAGCATTTTAATATTAATTTAGAAGGACCAAAAAATTTTCTTTTTTTGCTTCTCGTAAAATTTTGAATTTCGAAATAAATAAAGGAAGAACCTAATAAATACGACATCTTCCAGGCTAATATTTTAAAATTTATTTGAAAATCGAATCGATGATTCATAACAATTTGGTAGATATTTTTTTTGGGCGCGCCCTTTTTGTTAGTTCGTCTTTTTTCGTGCCTTACGTGGTTTGACTGCAAAACGTAACTTTTTCTTTTTCCTCATTGTTTGTGCTATCAAAAAAACTTTTTGAATTTTCATCAAAAATGGTTGGCTAACTAAAATTTAGGGGGTCTAAAAATGTGGATATTTGACAAAAATGGGTGAGGAGGGGCAAATTTTACACAAATCTGATACCTTCTCTGTGTAAAAACAAAACAAAGTGTGTGGTAATGTAGTTGTAGGAAGACTGTCTTGTGTTGCTTGATGGATAGATGATATATAAGCAGCCGTTAAAAAAAGAGAAAAGCTTATTACAGGATGTTGAACACCAGCATCTTCAATGTTCAGGAGAGAACTATACTTGAAAATGATTGCAGGCGCAATAAGAGCAAAGTTTTCAAGGAACTGTGAGAAGGTACAGAAATTAAATTTAGAAAGCGTTGTACTGTATCTGGTAGAAGGAATTCGATAACATTTATTATAACTTATACACAGCCCACCTATCTGGAATCGAGGCCAATGACGTATGAATCAATAGAAATTTTTCTCGCAGGCAGGGCTAAATATATGGAAAGGTTTGTTTTTCGTATTAGAGGAACAATTTCAATTATGCGGTAGTAAATTAGTTACAACCCCTTTCCGTCTCTTCATGTTTAAATGATGGACGTTATCGTCTTCTTATTCAGTTTCTCGGAATGAAAAATAGTATTTATATTCCATTTAAGCTATTTGAAATCGTGAAGTCGCCGTCCAGCATTCCAATGAAAGACGAAAATAGTGCACAAGAATATCAGAGAATTTATGGAATAAGAGGAACTTGCGAAATTTTTTCATTCATTAAATTGAAGGGATTAATACAATTCAATTAATTAAAGAAATTCACGGAATCGATGGAATTCACGAAATTGACAGAATTCGAGAAATTCAATGAATTAACGGATTTCAAGGAATTCAATGAATTAACGGATTTCAAGGAATTCAATGAATTAATGGATTTCAAGGAATTCACGGAATTCACTGGATTTGCGGAAAACACAGAATTCATAGAATTCACAAAATTCCCGAAATTTATGGAATTTACGGAATTCATGAAATTCACAGAATTCAAGAAACTCACGAAATTGACTGTAATCAGGGAATTTACAAAATTCCAGGAATTCGCGAAATTCATGTAACTCCCGGATCTCATGTAATTCGCTTAATTTTCATAATTCAAGGAATAAATTTATCAAATTAACTGAAATCATGGTATCTGCGAAATTCAAGGAACGTACGGTGCTCATGGGATTCATGTGATCTCTGGTTTGCGCGGAATTCATTGAATTAAAGAAATTCAAAGAATTTATAGAATTCAAGGATTTTCTGAATTACACGAATTCCACGATTTCCTTGAATTTCATGAATTAGTTAATTTCGTGAATTCTATGAATTCCGTGTATTTTAATAATTCCTTGAATTCCATCATTACTGTGAATTCAATGAATTCCGTGAATTCCTTCATTTCCGTAAATTCTATGTATTTCTTGAATCTCCTAAATATTATGGATTCCTTGAGTTTAGTAAATTTGTTAGATTTTATAAATGTCTTGATTTCTGTGAATTCTTGGGATTCCGTAAATTTGGTAAATTGCGTGAATTCCGCAAATTCCGTGATGTTCTTGAATCGCGTGAATTCATTGAATTCGTTCAATTCCGTGATCACAATGAATCATGTGAATACCATGAATTCTGTCTTGAATTCTATAAATTAAATAAATTCTTTGAATTCCGTAAATTCCATCAATTTTGTAACTTTCTTAAATTCCAAAAATTCCAGAAATTCTTTTGAATGTTGTGAATTCCTTGTATACCGTACTTACCGTTAATTTCGTTGAATTCCATGAATTTATTGAATTTCATTATTATGCGCGTTATATACACAAGTGTTACTGGCTACCGGACTTGTATCATAAAATTTTTTTCTTTATAATCCAGTTCAAGTGTATTATATGTATATAAATATTTTTTCTTATTTGAATAACTTTCGTAAATTAATCTTTTTTTTATCTTGTATGGTTTCACAACAAAATAGAATTTCACATTGTTAATTATTTCTTATCATCAAAATTGAAATTTTTGATTGCTCAAGAAAAATCAAAAAGCTGTTACAATAACTTTATAGGGCTTGAAAAAGCAACGTTTTGGTTTTCTTTAATTTTTTCATATCGTGTGTTGTTTGGCTTAAAATATGCATGTTCGTTTGTCTTATTGGATTTTGAAAATGCTATAATTCTTTTATTATTATTTTTTGTTTGTAAACAGTCGTAAGTTAAAATTTTTTTAGTTTCCGAGTACTCAGAATAGCCGTACCTAAAATTTTGAAATCTTGAAAAAAGCGGTATCAAAAATTTATAAAATGCTCTAACTTTTTAAATGTATACGAGGGTGGATTGATAAGTTTCCGGCCTGACCAAGAGATGGCGCCACTAGGCCTACCTTGAGGTGGCGTTCTATAGTACCATCCTTAGATAG
>NC_046662.1:61820778-61822825 GCF_010883055.1 Belonocnema kinseyi | reverse complement strand
AAAAGGTAAAACCATAACCGGAGCATACTATTCATCATTATTGGACCGATTGAAAATCGAAATCGCCGAAAAACGACCGCATTTGACGAAGAAAAAACCGCTTTATCATCATGACGATGCGCCTGTTCATTCATGCTTAGTTGCACAAACAGAATTCCATGAAATCGGCTTCGAATTGGTTCCTCAGCCGCCTTATTCACCAGACCTGGCCCTCAGCGACTATTACTTGTTCCCTAACCTGAAAAGATGGCTCACCGGTCCGCATTTTGACTCAAATGAGGAGCTCCTAGCTGAAACTGAGGCGTATTTTGGAGACCTTCCGATCGAGTACTTTTCGGACGGTATCAAAAAGTTAGAAAATCGTTGGACTCGCTGTATCGACCTGAAAGGAGAGTATGTTGAAAAATAAAACCGACTTTGGCCAAAAAGACGTCACCGTGTTTCATTTTTCAGGGACTTATCACACTGCCTAGTAGAATACGTGCTAACCTACCTGGTGCGTGGCCCGGTGCACCCGGGTCGTCAACCCTTATGCAGTCGCTAAAATGGCTATCCGTCTATTAATACGCCTAGCACCAAAGCTATTAGATTTTATGCATGGTCATGTGTTTCATGTTTCTAATGTGAGTAAAAATACTGAGAACCTTAAATTAGATGCTTGGCATATTGTTGTTATGCAAAAACATAACAGTTTGGGTCGTTTGATCTATGGCAAATACAATTCATAGATGCGAGAGGAATTCGGCGGACCTTCGAAGACTGTATGGCACCACGTTCAGGGATCATGCAAAACTCTCTTTGTCTTTGATATTTATTATATTAGGTCTCCCTGATCGATAATATCTAGAACTGAAAGTTGAGAGATGGATAGTTTTTTGTCAGCATTGCATCAACTGAAACCGGAGCCATAAAGTGGGTGAATTTTACCTGTTATTCCTGCGGGAATAGTGTTAACTTTGATATATTCCCTTGTTTCCATGATTGATTCAAGCGTTTTAAAATTTGTACCAAATAATGCATTGAAACATATATATTATACGCTATTTCGAATTGTAAGTACGACAGAAAAACAAAAGTCTCACACTAGTTCTCACTAGATACATACATGTTATCTCCTTTAATTGATCTTGACAGGAATAAATCCACATTTCACTTAGCGTTATAATAATCTGTTTTGAATGAATATTGACATGCTAAGCATTTAATTGTATGCTTAGCATACAATCACTTACATATTTTATGTAACCTTTAATATGGTATTGGTTTAGGTCTGTACAACATGTCTAAGAAACCCAAGAATATTCATGCAACTTATGATTCTTTGCATTTAAAAAATTTAAATGATTTTCATCAATCCGAAGATGTAGGAATCTATGAAGAGTATAAAGAATAACAACAATGGAAAGCCTGAAGAAAATTTATGAAAATGTATTCAATCAACCCAAAGAAGCTGTTCAGAAATCAATTGCGGTTCATGATTCGGACATTCGGACATTCGGACATACAAAGGTTCTGCTAACTATGTACGTGAATTTAAACGAATTTAAGCGAAACCAGAAAAATAAACAAATTCGTCACGTCTTTCTTTATTCAAGTTTAAGTGAAGCAACACTCTTAAAACACAAGGTGAGGCGCCATTTTAGATCCGCAATCTTAGATTTTGTGATTTAAATCACGAATTCGAATCTAGCAACATCGAAAACCCATTAGAAACTTTTAAGCTTTCAAATTACAAGATTGATTCCAGTGCAAACATAAAAACCACCCTTCACGTTTGAAGTTTAGGTTTCATTTTTATTCTGCCATCTTCAATTTTTGTAATTTTCACTGCAAATTTGGCAGTTCATTCTTTTGCTTTAGCAGCCTCTGCTTCATGAACAAGTTTAGACAAGCATGCTTTAATACTAGCCACAGTTGGTCTTTCTAACCCTTCTAATTCAGCCATATGGCCACGGTAGCACTGTTGCGCAACCTGTAAACAAGAAAATTATATATCTTTAGATTCTCATAAGAGAACGTATTAGATTTGTGGAAACTCCCCCCCCCC
>NC_046662.1:61807822-61820678 GCF_010883055.1 Belonocnema kinseyi | reverse complement strand
CAGGCGTCATTTGAAGGATCAAGCTCGACGAAAATGGTTCACATTAGTGAATACTAATGCCATCTCTTAGAATTTTCAGGTAATTATCAGACTGCCTAGTACGACAACTTTTTAGAAATTGAATTTTCCCAACACCCAAAATAACTGAAAATTGTGAGGCGAATATCCGGATACACGAGATAGAGAATCAGGTAGTTTGATACGTGTTCTAAGTAAATTTACAAAATTAAAATTTTGTGAATAACCAACGCAATGCCAAATGGTGTTTCGATGATCCGGATGCACTGGATCGACTACCAGGTTCTTTTTTACGTATTCTACGAGTATTAAAAAAAATTAAAAATTTTTATTGTGAAAATAAATATAAAAAATTTATTTTTGGGAAAGGCAATATATATTTTTGGTTATTCATAGTGTCAATAAGTAGAGCCTTGACACAGATAGCATTGGACAAAAATATCTTTTATATGAAACTATGTTTATAGTATCAGCATAGATATACGTCATTGTATGAGAAATTGGAAAAAATATGTCATATTAAAGATAGTACATATGAACAATTTAATGTCTGTCGAAATAAAGATACAAGAAAAATATATTTTTGCTGATTAAACGTTAATTCCGCCGAGGTGATAATTAATTAAAACATAGATAAATAAGTTTCATAATTATTTAAATGGATTATTTAAACAGTTTTCTTTTTATCGCCGTTTTTATTTACGTCTTAATTTTCCGCAAAGAATTGTTATTAAATCATTTAAAATGTTGTAAAATACTCTTTACGAGACTTCGAGTATCCAAATATCTGACTTTCTAATTGGCCTTATGATCAAAATATCGTTGGTAACTTTTTTCATGGAATATTTTTTCTGGTAGAGCTTTTAGAATAATAATATCGGGAATAATATTTTTTTTCTGTTTCAAAAGTTATTAATGTTTTAATTTTTTATGATATTTCTGGTTAAACATTAGGAATATTAAAAGTGCACAATTTTTTTTTTTATTTTCAATGACTTTCAAATAAATTCTCTTCTCACATAAATATTAATTTCTAATATCTGATTTTTTAATGTTCATAATATAATATTATACAATCATACATTTTAGGGCGCCTTATAAAATCATTTTTTCCGTAGAAAACCAGGGATCAGAAATTCTTTCCTTTTAGTGAGAAAATAATACCTTATTTTTGTTTTTTAAAGGTTTAAAAATTTTCATTTCCACAGTTTTAACTTCGTAAACTTGTAAGATGAGAGGTCAACTTTATCTCTAAATTTCTTTCCAGTATTCAAAAATCTAAGCATTACACATTCTACATTCAAAAACAATTTGTTCAATCAATTTAAAAATCGGTAAATTCTTCTTAAAGTGAAGTAACTACTACTTTGTTAGCTATTTATTTTATTAGTAGAAGATCCATTTCTTTGATTGCAAACTTAACTGTTTTTATTTTTTTGTTGATCATTAATCGTTAACCTCAATTGTTTAAATGCAAATTCTACTATTCTCTTTTTGGTTGAAAATTGATAGTTTTTAGTTTAAAATTGAACGATTTGGTTAAATACTAATTTATTGTTAAAAATTTATTTTAACGATCTGAAAAAAGAACCGTTTTGGTTTAAAAATTAAAAGGTTAAATTAAAAATGTTCTTTTCTATTGACCGTCAGTTAAAAATTTTCTTCATTGTGTGAAAACTCTTTTGAGGGGCTCAACTGCTTTGTTAAACATTTGTATTTTTTAATAAAATGCAAGTTTTTTATTCAAAATTAAATCTTTTTTTTGTTGTTAAAATATCATCTATTAAATTTCATGTTTGAGAATTTACCTTTTTAGTTCCAATACGACTTTTCTTTTATTGAAAATTGAACTACTTGTTTTAAAGTTCAACTTCTTTTAAAAAAATTAATTCTTCTGTTTCTTACAGATTTATAATTTTCGTTCAAAGTTCTATAGTTTATTTAAAATATTACCTCTTTATTGACTGAAATCTCTTTTTTATTCAAGATTGAAATAGTTTTTTAGAAAATCGACTTTTGAGTTTCGAAATCCATCTCCTGGCAAAGGGTTCATCTTTTTGGTGAAAATGCGACTTCCTTGTTAAAAATTTCCCTTTATTGTTTCTGTAGTGAAATGAAGAAACCTAGCAAAATTATATTTTTATGGTATAAAAAACAAATAAACTCGAAAAATGAATTGTTCTTCGAGATTTTTATTTTGTAATACAAATTATGTCCCACTCAAACGGAAAACATAGACGGTCGCGTAGCGCGCGATTAAAGCTGCTGGCTTAACAAAAAAGGAGGCTGAATATAAAAAATTCTTTTTCCTTGTTTTTTGTAGAATAAAAATTTGACTTTTTTATGTTTGTGTTTGTTGAGCCTAAAAATTTAGTTTTCGTCTAGTTTTGAAAAAAATTGTAAATACTGTAACTTTTGTAATTTTCATTGAAATTGGTTGGTTAACGAAATTGACCTCCAATTTAAGGCACTTAAAGAGTATAACAAAGGCCAAGAGGGTCCGCAAAATGTGGAAATTTGAAGAAAAACGGGAGAAAAGGGGTCAAGTTTCACTCAAATCTAATGCTTTATCTGACGATAATGTAAAAACTAAAGAAAGTGTGTGGTACTGCAGTTGCAGGAAGACTGTCTTCTCGCCAAATGAGTCACGCTTACCTTTATAGGGGAACAGCTTAATGGCTCTCTTGCTCTCGTATCTCTCTTAGAGCTACCATCTGCCACTCCACGGGTTTTTAGAATACGTATTATACTACCTGGTACTCGAGCTGGTGCAGCTGGATCGTCGACTCAAAATTCTTACTAATTTTGGCTGTTGGAACCATCTAAATTTCGAAAAAGTTCTTATAGAATACGTGCAAAGCTACCTGGTGCGCGATCTGGAGCAGCTGAACCGTCGACTCACTAATGGTTGATATTTTGGCAGCTGGAACAATCTAAATTTAAAAAAAGTTCTTGTAGGATACGTGCCTTAGCACGTAATCTATAGGGACGCGACCTGGTGTACGCAGGTCATCGAATCACCATTTGGAATTGTTTTCATTATTCACAAAATTTAAATTTTAAAAAAGGTCTCGTAGAATACGTATTATACTACCTGGTGCTCGAGCTGTTGCAACCGAATCGTCGACTCACTAATGGTTGATATTTTGGCAGCTGGAACAATCTAAATTTCAAAAAAGTTCTTGTCGAATACATGCTAAGCTACCTTGGGTGCGACCTGGTGCACCCGGGTCGTCGAATCACTATTAAGAATATTTATTTGTGTTTAGCATGTGCTAAGCATGGGAAACGGACAAGAGCAAGGCTTGCGCCATGCTACCATTCCGCCGTGACCCATGCTTTAGCCAGATATTTCCAAGCGTCCTGCCATATTTGAGCCTTGCAAACTTTTATCACACGGGTCGTTTCAAAAATAAATAATACTCGGACTACCCGTCACATCAAATTCAGATAGGCACATTTCAACACTTAATCTAAAATTCAATTCTTTATTTTAAATTTTGATTTATTACCGAAGTTTATAATTCACCATAGGTAAAATAGATAATGTAGGAACATAGGTAACTTTACTTTAAGCTGCGTTATTTTCGAGAGGGGGGTGTTCATAATCTCTTATGAATATTTTAAGCGTTCTTTTAATTGAGACAGAAAAGTTTGCACCTCCATTCCGTAAAAGAAATATGTTAATTTAAAATTTGTATAAAGCATGTTCTCAATATTAGCAATTTTGGAAATGTAGACATTTTTGGATTACTTCTTTTCCTATTGGAAAAATTTAATGATATAAATAGATTGGTTCTGGATGAAGAACAAATTTTTAATCTGGGTGCTATGATCTATTTTACTTAATCTTTATAATTTACATATTTCAAGTTTTTTTCAATTAACGTATTACAAATTACACGTGCATGTTATAATATGTTAAAAATATCATTCTCGCACTCATCAAAGATATAAGGTTGCGAATAGGATGTACGTCATTTTCAAATGTATAAATAATAATGTTACTAAAATGAAAACCAGATACTTATCTAAAGTAAGTTTTTCATATGATTGTACCATATCTGGGTTATAAAAAATGACGCCATCGTTATACGAGAAAAGGTACTTTGAGTAAGACGCCATACATAAAATATTTTCACAATTTTTCTATGTACCATAAAGTACTATTGTGTGATTTTTATCCATTAAAAATTTCATGCTGAAATTGTCGACTTTTTTACTTTTGTAAATTTATTTTTAGATTAATTTTTACATCTTATTTGCTTATTCATTTCTAAATAATTATAATTATTAATAATTTTATTAATAATTTTAAGATGTTTGGGTTAGTCCATGGGTTCTTTTGAAAATTAAGTGACTTATTCCAGCAAACGATAAACTATGTATAAAAATCTTCCCGCTGCGCCGGCAGATTCTCATTGCACGAAATTTTATTTTTAAGAATAACTCTAATACTTGTTTCTTATTTCGAATTAAATTTCATTCTTGGTTACCCTGAAAAATGTATATCATTCTAATAAATTTATAATATGAATTTGTATTAAAACTTGTGTCGTTTTTTCATAAATTTATTTTGTTCATTTCAAATGTTAAATTTTACGGTTCAAAGTAAAAATACGATTTATAGCGTAAGGCCGTCCTAAAAAACTGCGTAGATGTAATTCACGCGAAAATATTTGTCAAATTAAATGTAATTGAAGCTTGTGTTCTTTTTCCAAAAAGTAAGTTTTTTTATATCATTTTTACAACAAGAGTTTGTATCAAATTTATAGATATTTTCTGACTAAACAACTTTCGTCTTTCCATATTTTTCGTCGCAATAGATTTGGGTATGATTTTGAATAAGAAAAGGCTGGAAAATTTGTTTGAATCTCTTTTGGAAAGCTTAATTACTCCTGCGTGTAGTGGCTCTAGTCCAATCGTCACTAACCCTTCTATATGCATTAATCGGTCTTCCAGGTAACTTTTGTTTAAATGGTGAAAAAAATTTCCTGATTGCGAATCGCTTGGTTATTTTTGTAAAATCATGGGCATTTTTTGCTTAAACAATTTTTTTAACAATGACATTCCTCAATAACTTCTCCACATCGTACGGTTTTTTCAAAGCATCAGCTGTTTAAAATTTACAGAGTTTGTTTTTTTAAATAAAATTGACATAATCAGGGTCGTTATTGGCTACTTTTCAACAGAGTTCAGTTTTTGATTATTATTTAATTTTGCTTTTGTACATTTTTCTAATTTTCCATCGAAAATTGAAATTATTGATCAAACATTGCAACAACGTTTTTCCTTGTATAAAGATAAGTGAAATTTTACACAATTAGTAAAAAGTGGGCAACTCAGATTAGTAAATATTAATCATTCGATTAGTCAAGTTATTTACTAAGATAAAAAAACAGCTTGTTTGTTTTTTAAAAATATGAACCTAATTAGGACAGTATATAGTAATTAAAAAATGTTAAAAAGTGGGGAAAGGAAAATATAGCAAAATTTAATAAGAGAACTAATATTATTCATGGCAGGTACATGTTTTCCACAAATTTTAGCGAAAATTATGACACTGATTGACCGGAATAGTTTTTCATTAGCAAAAGAAAAGTTTCGTCAATTTTATTTAAAAATATAAATTTTTCAATAAAAACTCAAGATCAGAAGCTTTCATTCGACCGGATCATTTCATTTTGTTTTCAAGAGATCAAGATTTTTAATTTTTTCTGAGCAATAGATTCTGAAGTCCAACTGTGCAGGTATGTCAATTAAAAAAAAAATTGTTTTGTCGCGCTGTAAATCGCAAACGGTTTATCCTATTAAAATAGTGCAGCATGTAAACAAATTTCTTTTCTGCTTAGAGATGCTAAAAATTATGCAATATTTTTAAAAATGTTTTTAGCGTTTGAACGATAGTTATCTCGGTGACCTAGTAATGCATACAGAAGGGCCAGTAGCGACGCGAATACTTGTAGTAAGTAGCAATATGCTTCACTCTGTAAAGAGGCTATATTACGTAAGACGTTCTTTTTAATTCAAAAATTTATCGAATTTCGTACCTAAACTTTATCTCATTTAGTAAATAAGTATTTATCTTAGATGCCGACTGTGATAACATTTAAATATCTCCAAATGATTATTTCCACGCCTATAACATGTTATATAACGTCTAAAATAAGCATTAGCTATACTGTTAACCAAATTATTTCATGATACATTAATTAGTATATGTTCTTCTTCAAAAAAATGAGGATCGTTTACATTCTGCTCTTCACCTTAGTAATAATCTTTAATTCTACTGGTAAATATAATACAATAATAATACCTCTCTAATTTTCTTAAATGTTTTCAAACATTTGGCAACCAGGAATTTTGCTGGCGTAATAACGACACCCGGTAAATTATAGAAGCTTAGTTTTATAAGTTGTTACAGAATTCGAAAATTGTACTAAAAGCTTTTATGTATGTTTGTCTATCTGACTGTCATATGCAAACGAAAGATTTTTTTCGTATGTCACATATTTCAGCCGTAAAGTGGATTTTTGTATTATTTAAAAATTATTCTTACGTTTGAAATCAAGACTATACGTCTCATCGAAAAATACACCTGACTTTCGGTTTAGCCGCTCACGATTAAGCAATCTCTAGAACTGCTGCTCACAAAGATTCTGAGCTCAAGAGACGAGAGCCGGTTTTGATTTTCCCCTAGGAAGGACTGGACTACGCGAGTACTCAGTCGAATTTATTGCGCAATATTGTAAATTTCAATTGGAAATCCTTCAAGTCTTGATAAAAAGTGAGCTCAAAAGTTTTGAAAATGCTCTAACTTTTTGAATTTTTATTCAAAATTGCTGGCTAACAAACGTGACCTTTATTTTAAGACACTAAAAGATTATACCAATGGGTAATCCGGTCTGCCAAGTCTTTTTAATTTTATAGTGCTAAAAAACTAAGAATCTGCAGACACATGAAGAGACTAAAAGATAAAAAACATTCTTAGAAACCTGTTTTTCGTATTCAGGGAGTCTTATAACGTAGACATTTGACAAAAAATGGTAGTGCATAATTTACACAAATCTAATACCTTCTCTGATGAGAATGTTTAAATATATTTCAGGCAGCTTGACATTTATTTTTTATTTTTTAAATATCTCATTTCTCAAAATGGTCCAATTTTTTCTAATCGCCGACTGTCGTGCAAAATAGCATACTACCCCTGCAAACAAATATTACAGGATAATTTAAATCGAAATAAATAATACAAAAATCTTGGAAGAATTATTGCGAAAAGAGGACAAATTAAAAAAAGAAATTCCCTTGATATTTTTTACATTCACTTAAAATTTCATTTAAATCTTTTAATACCTTTGCCAATATTTATATATCGATTAAAGTTTTTAACATTATTTATGAAAAGGTGGACCTTCTTCTTTCTCTTCTTATTTTGAAATTAATGATTTATCTAAGAGGTCTCTTTCTCCTGCAGAGACTTATCACCGTGCCAGGTCTAGCTATCCTCCTTCAGAGACTTCTCTTCCTGCCAGTTCTACTCCTGCGGAGACTGCTCTTCGTGCCAGGTCCAGGCCTACATTTCCAGCCACAAGGCTTCCTTCTCCTAATGGACATGGATGTGGACTTGAACAACTTCCATTTATTCGGCTTAAACCTTATTTCAGTTTGCAGCAACTGATATTTGAACTTCGAAGATATACTTTTCCTGACGATAAATCCATAAAAATAAAAACAGGACTAACTAAATTTGGGCCTGTTCCAACCGAAGAACAAATTGTATTGTCAACATCGGATGGTGACATCTTTGCCATATTGCAGACTTATAATGTCCTTGCTGGCATGTATAAATATTATGGTAAAAGGAGAAAACGTGTGAAGATAAACAGGTATACCCGCATGATTACCCCATTAATCCGAAAAGAAGTAAATGAAATTCCAGTAGGTGATCGCCGCTCAATCATGAAGAATTTTATAGTATATAATATAAAAGAACCCGTAATGTAACAGTTAATTGCATTAAAAAGTCAATTTATTATAGTTCTCGAGGCTTCAATCTTTCTGCAATGCCCCAGCATTTCTATACCGATCGATTCATTTTTTATTTTGCCCGGCTAATTTTACTTTCGTCCCGCAAATTTTACTTTTATCCCGAAATTCTGTTAACGGAAAATTTATGCTACTTTCACTACTATTTTCAGGGACAGAGGGAGGCGACCACAGTCGAGTGTGTAATAAACTTAATTTTTATTCCCTTACGAATATATTTTAGGAAGAAAATTATACTACCGCACAGTCATCAAAAGCAGGAATTTACTTTTTGTAAGCCTCTACATACCATATTTCTAGACGGATTTCAAGGTTTTCTTAGAAATTCCAAGAATTAAATTTGTAAGATCCTTAAACTATTCGATTTGTGGATTTAATTTCACGTGTAACAATAGATAAACACATTCACAATACAAAATACATTCTTGGTCATTTCTCGTTTCTTTTTTTATTCGCAAACATTTTTCACGGTCAAAACAATGAAAAAATACGAACTCTAGAGCCTAACATTTTTCCATTCAAAGAAATAAAAATCTACAAATGAAAGTAATCAAAGTGTAACTCTGCAATATTATACTTTTGCTATTGAAGTTTAAAAGTATTAATTAAAAAATGTTCTATTCAAATCTTCAGTAAAAATAAAAACGTATAAAATGTGAGGTACTAACACTTTTCAATTCTAAAATTCAAAATGACATAGAGATAAACTGCAAATTCAAATTTTGAAAATTTTACATATTAAATTATAGAGTTTAAAAATTCAGAGATAGTTCCAAAAATATAAATTCACGGTATCATTTAACATACTCTAAATTAAAGAATCAATCAATGAACATTAAAATTATTTTAATTTAATCATTCTCGTATCAAATAATTAAAAGATTAGTGAATAGTAAAAAGTGAATGTTATCGTAAATAAAAAAGATAACAATTTAATTCATTACTTTAAAACCAGTTTAAATCAAATTTGGACAATTTCCCTTCTGAAGATTTGTTTTATTTTCGGGTCAAAAAATAAATTCTGCAAAATAAACTATTTTGGAGCACCAAATATCACTTCGTCTAAAAGCATTTGCGTACACGCTTCCTCTTGTTTTCCTTCGACGTTTTCGTAATGCCTGGTTACATCAGGTTACACAACGCAGAACCTAAACACTGAGTGATCAAAAGCGAATTGAAGCGAATGTCCAGCGACATTTTTGCCACTGACTGAAAATGACTGCAGCAGACAACACGATAAAACGCAGAGATAAATCCGATTTTTTTATACAATCCTGCGTTGTTCTGAAGTTGCTCCGCTGATCTAGCAGCATCACTCTCTCGCTTAAATTGTCCTCTATGATGGGAACTTTTCTGGCTCGACTGCGGTGTATGGAGACAAGATTAGCATATTTTATAGAAATGATTTCTTATCTAAACGAAAATTACCAGAACAAACTTGCTATTGATGATGATTATTTCACATATACTTAGAGATCTAAAATAATTAATTAAATGTACAAGTTAATTATTCTCAAAATGTATTTAAATAAATTATTCATCGTTTTAGAGTTATGCAGAAAAGAATGATTTCATTTAAATATATTGAAATAGTAGAAAAGACTTCGGGTTCAAACAATTCGTTTTTAAATTTTAGTTACGAAAAAACTTATATAACTATTCGATTCCACCGTAAAATTATAGAGTTTATTTGTTGAACTACCTTTTTACCATCTCATTTGTTGTATTGTATAATTAAATGCTTGAGCGGATGTCTGACTTTTTAATTGTTTATTTATAAAACATCACGAACCAGGTTGAAAAAAATGGTCCTAATCCATATGGACTGCATAATATTATTTTTTAAGTATTAAATAGTGCCATTAATTTTTCTTATAACTGATATTTTAAAACAAATCGTTTAAAGTAAAATTGTTTCCCCACAAGTTTTCTTCCAGCTGTTAGGAGCTGTTGAAAGGAGTGGTGCATGAGGACACTAAATATTTAAGATCCATTTATTTTCAATTACACTGATCAATTAAAAAAAAACTAATTTTCATAATATTGTGCAGAAAATCAGAAGGAAATATTTCGTGAATGAAAACAAACTAGGTCACGTTAAATATATCAGAATAGGGCCTTTTTCATTGTTTTAATACAATAAAAAAGGTTAAACCATCGTGTTATTTTATTCAACTTTTGTATTTTTCTCTCTTGCTATATTTCTAACCTTCTTTTAGTTACTAATAGTCCTAATTTAGTTTAATTATTTTTACTAACAATTCGCTGTTTTTTAGTTTTGAATTAGGAAAGAACATGACTAACGTTATAATTTTTTTGTAATTTAAGTAATTTATATCAGATTAAAATCAATTTTAAAATTCTATTTAGTAGCCAAGAATCAATTTAATATGCAGGATGGAAAAGAATAAAAAAGAGAAAACAAAAATGAGAAGGCAACTAAACAAATCCCTTTTCTTCTCATTCATTTATTTCGCCTTTTTAATTTTTAAAATTATCAAATCACAATAAAAGAGTATTTGTAAAAAATAATCACCAACATTTCGGCACTCATGGAGAGAGCATCGTGATTTCGTTCCTGTTCCTGCCTACTTGAAATTTTATTTTGCCTTGAAAAGTGTGCTGTGTAAGTGCCAAAACGCTGTTGACTATTTTTTAAAAAAGTTTTTTATTGTGATTTCATAATAATAAAACTAAAAAAACAAAAAGAATATTTTCATCTCTTTTTCAGGAAAACTTTTATCTTTTTTCAAATTGCAAAAGGAACATTTTCTGGTGGTTGTTCGAATTGGGTCGTTAGATTCTTGGTTTAATTTTCAGGAATTCTACATATTATTCTTTAACTATAAAATTCAAGTAAGCTTCTTTAAGGAAAATAATTGCATTGTTCTCTAGAAAATTAGAAAAATTTACAACAGACAAATTTTTTGAACGCGAAACTAGACCTCTGGTTAGCAATAGAGCATGGGGACCCTGACAATGTATAGTTCATTTATAGCACATTGATCCGTTATATTGTTAAGACTTCGAAAAATGCTTCTATTCTGAGAATTGTGCAACGAATCAGAATTAAATATTTTAAAAGTGAAAGCGGACTATGTCACGTTACAAATGTCTCAATATTGCTTTATTATTGTGTATTGTCTCCTTAAATTAAATTGATCAAATTTGATTAAATATCAGTAAGATTTTACTAATTATATTAGTGGAAAGTAAGCCACTAAGGATTAGTAGAAAATTACTTTGAAAATATTCCTAACTCTATTGAAAAAACAAAATCATATGGTGAAACTGTGAACAAGACGTAGCCTGTTTTTTTTACTTAAAACCATTGCCTTCAGATTGCTTGAACAAAGTTAAGGAAGAAAATTTTGCAATCTTAAGATTATGATGGACTGATAGGATATAAATTAATTACGTATGCGTAATTGGGATCCTTATGCGCTACTTTTCAAACAGAGTTCTGTTTTGAATTTTCAAAAAGATTTTCGGCTGTACAGTTTTACAATTTTGCATGAAAATTACAAATAATGAGCAAAATAGGAACAATGATTTTTCTTTCATAATGATGGATTGAAATGTTTAAAAAAATTATTTTTATACACAGATTTTTTTCTTAGATTTTTTTCTTAGAGAAAAGTACTAAGTATATTATACAGTATATAATATAGTACACGGGAAAAAATCCTTGAGGCGAACGAGTGAATCGAGAATATACTAAACTCAAAGAAAGTGTCCGCTTAGATTAGGTAAAACGTTTAATTAGAAAAGTTAAACATTTAGTTACTTTATGTAAAATGTTCTCGTAAATCAGTAATTTGAACAAAATTGCTAAGTTGGAGAGTTTATTATTTTTGACAGATTATGTGTAATTTTATTACCTTTAGATCAGAAAAAAATTTAGTTGTTATAGAAATATTTTAACTTACAGTAGCCAATCTTTGGTCTGGTATCGCGAAAATGAATTTCTCTGAAAACCGTATAATGCATTTGGAGGTCAAGTTTGTTGTTTTTATCGCGTTTCTTGATATTTCAATATAGTTATCGCCTACAATCAAAACAATTGTAAATTATTATTACCGCATCATAAACTCAATTTAATATTAACATTCGCGCACATTTAAAGTGGTAAAAAGCGTTTAATTGTCCAAAGTAAATCTGAACTGTCACTGCTCCCGCTAGACCGTTGCCACTTTATTTCGCTGCTCCCACAATGCATCGGGCGCTCTTCCGATAATTCCTTCAGACACCTATTCTTAATATCCCTATTATAGCTATACTTATTAGGGGTTTGACTAGACGATATCCCGGGTATATGGAAAATGGTCAAGGATATTCATTTTCGCTGATCCAGGGATCTTTCTTAATTTCTTCGTTCGTTTTCAGCTAAATGTTTAGCTACGAGGGTAGTTCAATAAGTCCTTATAATGAAGTATAAAAACAATTTTTTTTGGGTAAATTTTTTTTTATTTTTCAACATAACCTCCTTGGAGCTCTATACACTTGGTCAATCGCTTTTCAAGTTTTTTTAATCCTTCAGAAAAGTGCGTTTTCGGAAGTTCCTCAAAATAAGCACTTACAGAGGCAATGACGTCTTCGTTGTCTGGAAATCTCTGTCCACCGAGCCATTTTTTCAAGCTTGCAAATAAGAAAATGTCACTGGGGGCTAAATCTGGTGAATACGGTAAGTGTTCGACCAATTCGAATTTTAGTTCTTCAATTTTAGCCATTGAAACGAAGCATGTGTGAACTCGGGCGTTGTCGTGATGAAAGAGAATTTTTTTTCTCG
>NC_046662.1:61799943-61807722 GCF_010883055.1 Belonocnema kinseyi | reverse complement strand
TATCGTGGATTTTATTGATGATTTCGGGAGTACTTGCTTCTACGGGCCTTCCTGAACGTGGTTCGTCACTTATTGATGTGCGACCACGCTTAAATTCATTTAGCCAGTTATAAACCGTTGCTAAGGCATGGGCAGATGTGCCATGAACTGAGTCCATTTCATTTTTTATCTCATATGGAGTTAAACCCTTTAAATGAAAATGTTTGATTACCGCTCTGAACTCGTTTTTTTCCATTTTTCTTAACGAACAATTTTTTTTTTCAATTGGTTATAAAAACACGTAAACTCAGAAGATGTGGACTGTGACTGCACCATATATCTAGTCGGGAGTGGTGCTGACTGAAAACAGATGACTTGGAGCGATTCGCGCGCCATCTGTTGGTCATTCTAAGGACTTATTGAACTACCCTCGTAACTAATGCTATTATTGGCAAACGAAAAGTTTAGATCATTCCATTTTCAAATTATAAATCTTGTAACAAAACTTAAGGTGAGAAGCTTTCATTCGACCTGTTTGTAACATTATAAATTGTAAACGACTTATCCCACGAAAAAAGCGAAGGAGATAAACAATTTTATTTTTTCTCAGAGGTGCTACAGTTATCTCGGGGGCCTATTGGTGCATACAGAAGCATAAAAAAGAATTTAAAATCAAAAATTACATTTCGCGGTTAAACTGTGCAAAATAGGTGAACAGTTGTGTATATAAAAATGGTGCATTTTCAAAAGATCTACAAATTTGTTAACAATCACTTTTTGATAGAATGCGTATTTTGTATTTTAAACGTGAAAAACTATATCAATAATTAAAAATCATCAAGCTGCGAGGGCACATTCTCATCACAACTTATGTTTCTTAATTTTTTTTTCGTCGCATGTGTGGGTTTTAAAAAAATTTACTTTTTTAAATCTTTTAAATGCTATTTTTCACAAATAAAACAAAAAACACATGTATCAAAGCATTATTCATAGCAAATTAATTAATTTCTACATTCCCATCAGAGAATGTATTAGATTTGTATAAAATTTGACCCCCCTGTTTTCAACAAATGTTCACGTTTTGATACCCCCAGAATCTGTAAAACATGTTTTTACGAATGTATGTATGTATGTATGTATGTATGTATGTATGTATGTATGTATGTATGTATGTATGTATGTATGTATGTATGTATGTATGTATGTATGTATGTATGTATGTATGTATGTATGTATGTATGTATGTATGTATGTATGTATGTATGTATGTATGTATGATTAGATGTATGTATGTATGTTTGTGTGTATGTATGTATGTTTGTATGTATGTATCGTGCTGTGGGCACGATAACTTTGGAAAAAATGAATCTATCCCATTAACCTTTGGCCCATTCGTTAGCCACTCATTTTCGATAAAACTTCAAAAAGTTAACGCAAATTTTGCCACACATTGGGAAGAAAAATAACTTGTTTGGTTTAGAATAACGTACAGTCCGTAAATCTTCACTGATTTCGACAAGAAAATAGGAAAAAAATATATTAAGATTTCCAAAACAATTGTCCAGCCTGATGTATGAATTAGGTTTTTAATTTTTCTATAAATAAACAAATATGACGAAAAAATGATCTTTTTTCTATTTGACATTCCCGGTGCTCGCCAATCATAGGAAAATAGTTAAAATCGCTTGAGTTACATAAAGTAGCATTAGTTGAAGATATTCTGATATTAGACAATATACCAAAAAATTGGTTATCAACAAATTTTCTGCGATTTTCTATAAATACAAGTGTTTTCAACTTATGTTTCAAAAAATTGAAATGGAAACAATATTATATAAAAAAAATTCTTTTCTGATTATTATTGTTTATATTATAAACAAATTTAATGTACAAATGCAGTATTCAGGCATTTTTTAACAGAAATATTCGTTTTTTTTCTAAGTCAATTTTTGTCAATTAGGAAATCTATAATTTTTTTAGCAAACTCCATAATTTGTTCATTAATCTTATGATTTAAAAAAATTAAATTAAAAATGCATTATTCAGGCGTTTGTCGACCGAAAAATTCGGTTTTTTCAATGGCAGTCTTTTCAGTTGGGAACATCATGACAATTTCAGCAAAATTAATTATTTTCTGATCCATTTTATGATTTTTTAAAACAAATTTAATAAACCAATGCATTAATGGGGCATCTGCCGACGAAAAAATTCTTTTTAGTTTCGAAATCAGACTTTTAATTGGGATCTTCATAATAAATTCGGTAACATTTATAATGAGTTGTCAAATTTTATGATTTTTAAACACAAATTTAACAAAAAAATGCATCATTCGAGCATCTGTCGATGAAAAATTAATTTTTTTTTGATATCCTAATTAGAATTGTTGACATAGAAAAAAATAATTTTTTGTAGAAAAATGCCTAATTAATGCATTTTTTCATTAAATTTATTTTAAAAAATAATAAAATTTATCAACTTATTGTGAATGTTGCGGAAATTCCAATTAAGTTTCCATCTGAAAAGACTGGCATTGAAAAAACCGAATTTTTCTGCCGACAAATGCCCGAATAATGCATTTGTTTATTAAATTCGTTTAAAAGATCATAAGCTCGACAAACAAATTATAATATAAAGAATTATAATCTTAAGAGAAATTTAGTTTAATAATATATAATTTTATTCCAACTTTCTGAATATAACTAGAAAAAACGTATAATTGTGGAAAAGCATAGAAAACATTTATTAACAAATAATTTGTTTATAAAGAACTTTGTAGTTTAATATATAATATTGGAACGTCTGTAGCTAATATTAGTCTATGACACTTAGGCGATTTCAACACTTTCCCTGTAGTTGACGAGCACTGTCAGCGTCAAATCGATAAAATGGCCATTTTTTCGTCATATTTGTTTATTTATGAAAAATTGGAATCCTAATAAAAAAATTTGGCTCAACAACTCTCTTAGAAATCTTAACAGCTTTTTTTCAAATTTTTTTGTTCGAATCGTTCAACATTTGTGGGCTGTAAATTATTTTGAACCATAAATGCCATTTTTTCCCACTGAGGGTCGCGAATGTGACAATTAGATCATATGAACTGCCATCTAACACAACGCTTCTAAAGATTGGTTGAACTTCTTAGTATAAAACACTAACCAGCTATGACCCTTGGTTCACGAATGCGCATTTTTTTAAAAAGGACAATGAATCTACGTCTGTTTTAATATCAATGCATGTCATGAATTGTAATAATATACATTATACACAAAAATTCACTATCATCAAATTACTGTTGTCGATGCTTTGACCTTTAGTTTAAATATATCTGTGCACAAGTGTAAGGAATATACAAAGCCCGAGCGCGGAGCGCGAGGTAAATACATTATCGTGTGCGAAGCGCGAGAACCAACAGTTGCGCGACCTAGGCGTGCTCAAACTTACGAGCCGCGCGCGCTGCGCGCTATAAGAATGTGCCCGCTAGGCGGGCGGATGTTTAATCTAAGAATTCATCAATTTTTGTACCTCAACTTTAAAGAATTTAGTCAGTAAACATTTGTCTTTGACGACGACTCTGACGAAATGTAAGTATCTAAAAATAATTAACTTGACGCCTATAATCCGTTAGATAACGACTAAAGAGGTTACATTACTCATATTTCTTAAGCAATGAACAACTGGAAGAAGACGTAGTCACACTGTTAACGAAATCATTTATTAGTTAAGTAATCAGTTTCACCTTTTCTTCGAAAAAATGAGGATCGTTTACACTCTGTTCTGCACCTTGGCAATCATCTTTAATTCTATTGGTAAATATAATAGTAAAATAATATATCTATATTTTTTTAAAATTATTCACGCATTCTTCGATTAGCAATTTGCTGACGTTATACTGGCATACGGTGAATTATAACCGCCTAACTGCATAAATTGTTACACAATTCGAAAATTGTTTTAATTATTTTTGCATTCTCATCGTAATAAGAAGATTTTTGTTTTATTTGAGTGCTAACTATCGCATATTTATTTTAATATCCACTTTTTAAGATTTTCTGAATCGGAGAGAACAGATTTTAAAATATTCTATTCCAGCATTTATTTATAAAAATTATGAGATTGAATTTGAAGCTCAGAGTTTAAGTCATTAAGGCCTTGAAAAAGCTAAAATGATGCCGGGTCGATTATTGGGTTCGCAACCCGGTCAAAAAATACAAAATTCCATACTGGCTTGAAAACCCGAACCATCCCAAAAGTTCAATTTAAAAATTTAACAAATTTCCGGAATATTTCAATAATTGAGAGTAAATCGATATAAATTGCCATCAAAGCTGCCGGAAATTACCAGAAACATATAAACCTTTATTCAGTAAACTTTTGGGTAAGTGTTTAATGTTTTCATGTAGGATTTTTGGTTCAAGTTGAGATCTCGAAATCTGATCTGGTACAACCCGATCCGAAAAGATATCGATCCGACGCATCTGGATCAGGTATTTAAAATGATTGAAACCTCTTACTTATTACTCATAAGTCCTCTTAAAATTAATCATACAACTTTATATTTATTTATTTTTCAAATAAAAAATATATAAGTACGTAATTGCACAAATTCCCCAATATAAAAATCTTCAAACTCTCAGGCTTCGATGTTTATGTAGACGGTCATGAAATCGATGTTACATTCCAGCTTTAATTTGAATATGAGGTTGACCATATCCCAGATCTGAAATGAGGTGCACTTCAATACTATCACAGGTCTATGCCCGTGTGAATATACAAGATTGGCCATATTCGACGAAAAGATTTGGCAACACTGTAACTTTTTACAGAGAGGACAGATCGAGTAATGACGTAGCGCGTTTGAATCATCAGTCTAAGGAGATTCTTGCTATGAAGCAGTAAATTCCACGCGAACGCTCTCAAATTGTTGAAATTTACATTGAACAAATCAAGTCATTTGTGAAAACTCAACGTGCATGGAGACTGGACACTGGCCCGTACGAGTGCGATATTTTCATCCGATCGCCTTGGTCGCTTTTTATTTGGACGCTCGGGATTAGTAAATGATCACCTGATCAAAATCTTTTACACAAACGATACAATGTAGTCGCAGAAGGCGCAGTTTTCACTTTATTTATTTTTCTCCATGCACGTTGAGTTTTCACAATCGACTTCTTTTGTTGAATGTAAATTTCAACAATCTGAGAGCGTTCGCGTGGAGTGTACTGCTCCATGGGAAAAATCTCCTTAGACTCATGCTTTATACGCGCTACGTCATTACTCAATCTGTCATCTCTGTCAAAAGTTACAGTGTTGCTAAATCTTTTCGTCGAATATGGCCAACCCTGTAGTAGGAGACTATACATGACTGGGTTTCGCGCGCAACCCATTTCTCCTCTTCTGAATTTGAAAACTCGATGGTGCACGAATGCCGTTCGGAAAACTTCGGCCGTTCTATTTATATCTCTATCCGCTTTAAAAGAAAATCAAGAAATTGGGATTTTAATGTTTCCACGTTTCGATGCTTTGATTGTGAGGTTATGTTTTTTTCAGGAGTAGAATATTTATATTAATACCATTACATATATTATTAACTGCAATATTATAATTTCTTATATAATATCGTATTATGAAGGTCTTCTTTTTCTATTTTGATCTGCATTTCCAACAAATTTAAGGAATTGGCGATTTTCATGATTTGAATACTTCGCGCGTCTCTTTATATGCGCATATTTTCATATTACGTTATTTCAAGTATAAAATATAAATGATATAAATAATATAATATTATATATAAATATACGCATATATTATTAATGATACTATTATAATTATGTTATATTATGATAGTCTTATTTATATCTTGATGCGCGTGTAAAAGAAATTAAACGAAATTTGCGATTTTAATGATATTTAAATATTTCGCGCAATTTAAAAATAAAAATATATATGCAATATCAGAATATTAATACCGTGATTAATATTTTGTTGTATATTATATTGTGCTCATTATATTGTGTATATTATTGTACATAATGTAAATAAATTATATAATTAATTTTGAAAGGCTATTTAAATTTTTTATGTTTAATTGATAAGAAATATTAATAATAATAATAACTGTCGATATAATATTATTACAATTATAATATTATATATAGTTAATTACTTATGATATAATTTCTATTATAATGTGATGAAATATAAATATAAACTATTTCATTTCTGTAAAATGCAGAATAGTTGATAGAATATTAACATCAATACGGTTCTATGTAAAATTGAAAATATCTCCCAATTTAAAATTGTTTCTATTGGATGAAAATTCTTTAGCTTGAATTATATGTTTTCATTTAAAGAAATTAAGATTACATGTATAATGTAACCGATTTCACGGAAAAATTTTTTTTGACAATTTTGTGAATATTTGAATTTTAAAAACGGATGAAATGATAACGTAAATGATCAAAAAATTGCCCAAGTTTTTCTTTAGTGTGCGATATTGTTGCCACTAAAAAGAAAAAGGTAAATATTTATATTATAAATCTATCTGTGATACCTATAATTTCTTGTCAACGCACCTTTTCGTTTTTTAAAATTCAAATACTCATAATTCTTTACATGTATTGCAAGTTACACGTGTGTTCAACGTGCGTTTAATTAAATTAAAAATTATTTCTTATCATAATTATATATGTGCAAATTTTTTATTTTAGTAGCTTAGAATTAGGAATTAGTCTTCTATATGAAATATCAGAATATTAATACCGTGATTAATACTATTACACCAGATATATTTTATACTTATATTTTACTACATTATAATAGAATGATTATAATGTATATATATATATATGATATTATGATTATAATAATATTATATCAACAGTTATTAATATTAACAATAATATTTTTTTTATCTATCAAACCAAAAAATTTAAATAGCCTTTCAAAATTCGAAAATTTATTTATGAGAATCATTTGAAATAAAACAATTACAAATTATAAGTACTCACAAGTACAAAATTTTGTAATAACACTTTTTAAAATTCCTAGCAATTTTAAATCTTAAATATCGAAGTCCCAAGTAGTCCTGAAAAAATATAATAGAACCAAATTCTAGGAAGCTATAGTTTGTAATTTTTTAATTCCAAATGATTCTCATAAACAAACTTTATTATTTCGAAAGTCCGCAGGCTATTTAAACTTTTTTGGTTCAATAGATAAATCCAAAGTCAAACGCTTAAAAACTACAGCACAATCATTCGCATCTAATTATTGTTAATATTAATATAATTATAAGATCGAAGAAAATAGTGATATAGAGGAGTATTATAGCCTAAGGAAAAGAGGAACTGTAATGTAGACATATAAATATTTAATGATTTAATTATTATCTGTTCAGGTAAAAATTCTTAGAGAGAAAATATGTAGCTTCGTTTTATTTGTAAATTTACGAGGGCAAAAGAATACTATTTCCTTGTAAAAATATAGAATGAAGACAATAAATTCTATTCTTTTTTATATATAATTATAATATCACATACTTAATAATATAATTTATTTTCATTATTTGCAATAATATACAGAATATAAAGTATAAAATATAATGAACACAATATAATATACGACAAAATATTGACCACGGTATTAATATTATGATATTGCATATATATTTTTATTTTTAAATTGCGCGAGATATTCGAATACCAGAAAAATCGCCGATTTTGTTTATTTTCTTTCAAATGCGGATCAATGTATGAATAAGACTATTATAATATAACATAATTATAATATTATCATTAA
>NC_046662.1:61787577-61799843 GCF_010883055.1 Belonocnema kinseyi | reverse complement strand
TATAATATGATTATAATATGATTGTAATATTAATATTAATGATATACATAATAGTAGTAATATTAATATTCGACAATATTAATATTCGACGTCTGCTACTAAATTCACACGGACACAAACCTGTGATAGGATTGGAGTGTACCTCGTTTCAGATCTTGGAACACTGGGGTGACGCACCTTGGTAGTCCAACATAAATATATTCCTTGATCTCTCATTTTAATAAAAAGTAATAAACTCTATGGTTACGGGTAATTAAAAAATATATTTGAAGTAGTTTGGCTATTTTTTTGTTTTTGAATATCTCATTTCCTAAAATTATCAACTTTTTGCCAATCACTGACTGCCCTGCAATATTCCCAACTGTCCGCGCAAGCAAATATTACGGGATGATTTGCATTGTAATATATAATATAAAAATATATAATAATTAATGTAAAAAGTACACTAACTAAAAAGGAATGATTTTTTGTGGACCACTCATCAATCTGAAAAATAAACTAAGCTCATCAAAAATCTAGGAATACCCTTGATATCTTTTAAATTTTCTAAAATTTTGATTTAAATCCTTTGATACCCTCACAACTATTTTTATAGTTATCAAAATTTTCAACGACATTTATGGTCAGGTGGAAATATCAACTTACTTCAAAAAATGTAATTCTCTGTTTCTTGTTGTAGACTTAAGTCTGCAGATTGTACCTGTTATCGAATATTCTTCTTCTTCTAAAAAAAATCTTTCCTCTGAGAAGTCTCTTTCTCCTGTCGAAACTTCTGTTCGTGCCAGGTCCAGATCTCCTTCTTCCGAGACTTCTCTTCGTACCAGGTCAAGGTATCCTCCTGCTGAGAATTCTCTTCCTGCCAGGTCTAGCTCTCTTCCTGCAACTGCTCATCCTCCTTTCAGCCCTACACTTCCGCCCACCAGGCTTCCTTCTGCTGACGGGCATGGATGTGGACTTGAACAGCTTCCATTTATTCGTCTTGGATCCAAATCTGCATTGCGACCCCAAGCATTCGAACTACGCAGATTCACATTTCCTGCCGATAAACGTATTAAAATAAAAACAGGAGTTGTCACATTTGTGCCTGTCCCAACCAATGAACAAATTGTATTATCATCATCCGATGGTAACGTGTTTGCTGTACTGGAGACTTATAATATTCTGGTTGGAATCTATAGACATTACGGAAGCGGTAGAAAACGTGTTAAAATAAACATGCTAAACAACTGGGTTAAGGCAATGAAGAGAGAAGAAATCATTCAAACTCCAGTAGGTAATCGCCGCGGAATCATAAAAAGTTATAAAGTTTATAATATAAACCAACCTAAAAACAACTAGTTTCTTCGCTAGTAGATCATTCCATAAAATGTGAGGATATAAAATATATTAATTTTGCCGTTCCCTGGTCGTTCTTTTTCGAAACAGATGAGAAAACTTTATTTTCATTTCCTACCGAAAATCTCTTAGGTATTTAAACAAGTTATCTAACATATCACTTTCTTGCAGATTATAATTATTATATTCAAATATATTCGTATTTTATCACTGGAATTTCATTATTAACAAAGAATTGTTATAATTTGAGAATCTATAAACGACTTATAGGGTTATAAGTCATATTTTAAGTTATTTATTTTGACAGGCATACCAATTAACATAGTGTACGAATTAATGTTAGCATGGAAATATTTCATTTTTGCACGATTTTCCGTCGAGATGAATTTGAATTTTCGATTGTTTAAGTAATTTATGTTAAATTCAATTAGATCAGAAATAAAGACACAGCTGATTTGTTTAATTATCGTTTTCTCAAACCCATATGTTTTTTAGTATAATTGAATGCATAAGCGGGTCTCCAACGATGTAATTATGCATTTACCTGATCATGGTATAGCTTCATTGTCGCATTTTTAGGTTATCGTGGGTTGTTTCAGACCCATTGTATGTTTAAGTGTTTAATTTACAACAAAAAAATTGGTTAAAATTCCTATACACTCTTGAACACTTCTCCTTGAAGGGCACATCATTTTCAGCGAAAACCTTAACCACCTCCCGAAAATGCGAATTTGCAACTTTGTTATTGTTATCGTAAGTCGTTGCAGACCCAACGCAAACTAGGCCTACTCACTGCGAAGTCCCAGCTGTCACCGGGAAATTGTAAGTTAGAACAAAGGCTAGAGAGATTGATCGGCGGTCTTTGTCAGAGTGGTATTGTGCGTCGTGGTAGAATTGATAATTCCTCTCATAAATTTTATGGTTACGTTGGCTGTAGGCTTTATATTGACAGAGTTCTTCATGTCATACAGACAGAGAAGGAAAAGGAAAGGGACTATGGGGAACATTGAAATCCATAAATTTTGTGCAAAGTCTTTTAAATGATTAAAACGCTTTTCGTTTTCCGATTATTATCGGGGCACATCTAGAACCTTCGTGCCACTGAAAATCACAGCATGGAGTGATTGTCGAAGAATTTAAGAATACTTTGGCTAGCGCTAGGAATTTCCAACCAACCATCTCAACAGAAATACAGTGAGAAGGCATCAAGTGGGATACCAATTTAGGAAGAATTTTGCTGCAAAGTTTCCTCATATACAGAAAGTTTCTGTAAAAGATCTTATCGCTAAGGTGAAGAACGTTAAGAGTACAGTCAGAAATGCAGATTAAAAACAGGTTGATTCGACGTGCAAAAAACGCCAAATATAAACATTATTTTAAGTAAGTTACACCAAATAATCAAGCACCGGCAATGGATGTTCTTGCGCAACCTGATGACGATCCAAAACCACCACCTCTTCCAGAGGATGATGACCCGATTCAATCAGCGGCAGAAGCCGAGGTATAAAAACAATGAAAGTGATTGAAACGGAAACATGTGAGCAGAGATGTAATGCGTCTTTATTTCTTCAAAGACAGAAGTAAACAAAATATCATGCTAGCCGCAAGAATAAATGAGCAGCTTGACGTCGCGAGCGCGGTCATGCTGAGATAGATGGAAATGATTGGAAGGCTAACGTATTGATTGTATTAGACCGGGTACACTACCTTGACATTTTTGATATATTTTGACAAAAAAACTTTACGTTTAGAATTTTCAATCAAAAAAGTTATCTGTATTTTCATGACTTCATACTCTAATACTCAATACAAATCAAATTGGACCTCCTGCTCTTCGGGTCCTTTTTTAAATGACCAGCCACTGATGCGGAGGAGAACGTACAGGGACCGTGTTGTGAGGTGAGGAAAATGCGCAATTTGGCTTCCATTGAGTATTTCGAATTTTGTAGTATTCAAACGGATTCTGCGGTCCACGCGTTTTTTTAACGTCTCCAAGTCTTTTGCCTTCTATGAGTTCTCCTAAATTTTCAAAATATTCTTGAATTCTTCCGAATGTTCCTGAATTTTCTAAATTCTGATGATTTTTCTGAATTTTTCTAAACTGCCTGAATTATTTTGAATGTTCTGAACTCTTGCATTTTATTAATTCCCTTACAATTTATCAACATTCCTTTGAAGTATGTGAATTATTTTGCACTGTACATTCTTCTAAATGCTCTGAATTCTTTAAATTTTTCTGAATTTTTCCTGATTCTCCAAATTCTTCTAAATTCTTTGAATTTTCTGAATTCATCAGAATTTTGTGAATTCTTCGAAATCTTCTTTTAAATTATCATGATACCACTAAATTCTTATTTTTGAATTATCTTGAAATCATTAAAATTCTGCGAATTTTTAAAAATTTGTCGGATTCAAATTCTTGAGTTTCTTATAAATGCACGATTTCGGGTGGCATAATTGAAATAAATTTTATAACATTTTTTCGGTAGTTTTTCGATCATAGAAAAGAACAGACAAGGTCTAATTTTAATAAAACTGTTCTATTTTTGAAAATATGTGAAATGCTGCCAAAGTTGAAAATGATTTACAATTCTCAAGATTATAAGAAAAGAATGCACCAATTTCGTCGATACAAATACAATTAAAGTTTTAAAGTTTTTTCAATGTTTTTTTTAAATCAAGAAATACGAAAAGGAAGGTATGATTTTGACGACAAACTCTCACCTATTTATAAAATTATGATATATGCTATATGACGAGAAATGATGCTTTACAAATTTTTTTTGATAGTTTTTCAATTAGAGAAGACAAAAGAAAAGGTTTCGTTTTCGCGACTAACTCTTATCAATATTTGAAAGATTTCTGCACATTCAATAGAGTTCAGAAAATCTAAAAGAATTAACACAAGTTAAACGAATTCAGGGTATGTATAAGAATACAGAAAAATTAAAAGAATTAAGAGATTTTAGGGGAATTTAGAAAATTAAGAAAAATTCAGAGAATTGAGAAGAATTCAGAAAAATCAAAAGAATTCAGAGAATGTATGTTAAGGGAAATTGAAAAACTTGAAGAAATGAAAAATGATTCATAATCTAGTAAATGGAAAATAATATTTTTTCATTAATAGAATTTTGAAAATGTTCGTGTAGTGATCACATCAGATTCTATTGCGAAATATTTCTTACATTGACTCAATGTAGATAAACATTGTGCTTGTACGGCAGTCGCAATATGAATCTTCCTTTCTTGCCCATTGGCACAACATTTGACGACGTCTTTTCGACATCGCTACGACATCTTTACGAAAACTTTACGACATCATTTGTTCATGTCGTTTCAGTGACTTTGCGATATTATAAAGACATCGTCAGATTAAACGACTTACTTACGATATCGTAATGACACCTTAACGGCATGGACATAGGATGTCGTAAAGTTGTCGTAAAGATATCGTTACGATGTCGTAAAGACGTCGCCAAATTTTGTGCCCACTGGGTACTCTCCTTTCTTCATAGAATATCTTTTCATATTTTATTGTACATACAATTATGTACGCTTATTTCTTATGTGTACTATCATTTTATATTTAACGCGATTCTACAGATAATTATATATAATTTTGTTTTAGTTTGTACTATAATTTAATTTAAAATTATACTGTAAAATCATATGTGTTTATTAATTTTATTTAATCGTAAATAAATTCTTATGTTCTCAAGAAAAAGTACAAAATCTTATTCCAAATATATGATTTCAGGTTTACTATTTATTTTTATACATTTGAACAAATCTTAATTTGAATATTTGTTGAGAAACTGAATTGTAAAATTTTAGAAAAATCTATTACTTTCGGTAAGCATAGAATACATATAAAAATGTACATTCTCGTCAGAATTTATCTTATCAGCTCGCTCGAGCGGCACAGACGTCACTAATGGCCTTGAAACACGATAACTTGGTCGAATATATGTAATTAATAGATATTGTTTAAATTTTTTGTGGGAAGCTTATTTATTTCCACTCTTAATGGCCCCTGTCCAGTCGCCTGATTGCGAATATCTTGATTACTCTTTTAGAAATCCTGACCAGTTTCAGTTTAAACAATTTGTTACAATTGCGTTATTTATTAACAAACCAATTTCATAAAATCATTTTTATCATCTCTAAAATACAATGAAACTTCGCTGCTTTTTTCATTAAATGGATACTTCTCTCCTTGAATTTCTGTTAAAAAATTGCTACTTCAGAGAAAAAATCATCTATACTGTTAAAAAGTAGCACATGAGGACCATAAATATGCCTAATTTATTTAGAGGCTGATAATCCATTATAATTTTTAAAAATGGTAATTTTTGGAAAGTTTTGCAGAAATTCATAAGGCAATAATTTAAAAATGGGAACAGGCTTCTTCACGTTAACACTTTCAGCATAGGGACTTCTTATTTTTTCAATGCAAGTAAACATGTTACAACAACGCGTGATTTTGTTGAAACTTTGTATTTCTTACTTTTTCTATATTTATAACCTTCGTTTAATTACCACATTTGTTCTACATAAATTTATATAATTTTACGAAGCAAGTAGCTGTTTTTCACTTTTGAATTAAACAATATCTTGACTAACGGAATGATTAATTTTTAGTAATTTTTATTGATCCACTTTTTGCTTATCAAATCTGACAAATCTCACTAGTAATTAGATTAGTTTTACCAGTTTTGATTCGATTCGATTCCGATCTATTTTCCAGAGGATAGGTCGAAAAAAAGAAATTTTAGAAATCGAATTTGGAGTTATGTGGGAAAGTAATGTATTGGGACCCTAAAAAATATAAATTATATTTGACGATTGGTTTTTTTCTAGAAAACATTCAATGAGGAACCATCAGAAATTTCGGAGACAAGAAAGACCCCAAAGAATATTAAAAAAATTTAAACACACAATAATATCAAATGTATGAGAAACATAATTTGAGGGTCGCATTACATGACTTTTCCACATTGTTCAAAATTCTACTTCTAAAATATAGTATTTTAGACCCGCCCTAATTTCAAGAGCAAATCATTTTTACAAAGTTTGCTCAATAATTCCAATTTTCTATGAAAATTAGACGAATTTACAACCGAACTAAGTTTTAAAATGTTCTCGCAGAACACTGACTATAAATAGTTTATTTATAGCCCTTTGATAAATTCTATTTTAAAAACAGACTAGGTAACGTTCAAAATTTCTCAATATGTCCTTCTTATTATTTATTTTTTTCCTAAACAAACTAGCTGTAAAATTATATGCTTTAAATGGTTCCTGTTACCTATAAAAGAGAAGGGGAAAGTTCCGTCGCATCCTATCTGTTTTACGTACATTCAAAAAGTTTTTTTGTTCAAGATAGACATATCAAATATTATAAATGAGCAGCAAATTCTGACTCTACAATAAAATGTATTAATTTTATAGGACAATCGCATTGCCTCCAATCAAGAAATCTTTTTCATTCTCGTATAAATTTTGAATTTTATTAACGAAACAAACTTTACTATAAAAAAACGTTTTTTTTTAATATTATGCATTACTATAAGTTCCTTACTCTTTAATAATGTGTGTAAATATCATAGGTCAATAGATTCGTATTAAATCAACTCAACTTTTCTATTCTCAAATGATTTGCCTCGAACAAAGGATTCTTTTATATTCCTGAATGAATTTTGAATTATACTAATGAAACAAGTTTTACTATTAAAGATGGATATTTTAAATATTATAAAATTATAAAAATAAGAAAACTTTGTACTCTAAAAGTCAGTTTTTAATAGAATATAAATGAACATAACTTTTTTTCGTTCTTGCAACAATTTAAAATTATGTCAATGAAATAAGTTTTGATATAAAAACCATATTTTCAAATATTATACATTATCATAGCTTTCTTACTATCTAATAAAATGTGTCCATATAATAGGTCAATCGATTCGTCTCGTATCAAAAAGACTTTTTTATTTATGCCTTAACTATGAACTATGTCCAATCAAAAAGTTTTTTGGATAAAAAGAGAACTTTCTAATATTATAAATGAGCATAACTTCCAGACTCATTAATAAAATATATTAATTTTTAAGGTGAATCGAATATCCTTCGATCAAGGATTCTTTTTATTTCTTGCATCAATTTGGAATCTTATTAATGCAAAAATTTTTACTATAAAAAAACGACCTTTCAAATATAATGCATAGCCATAGCTTTCTTACTCCTTAGTAAAATTTATTAATATTATAGGACAATTGATTTGTCTCGAATCCAATAAATTTTTCTATTCTCGCATCGGCTTTAAGTAATGAGAATGAGAAAAAATTTTATTATAAAAATCGATTTTTAATATAATATAATGATTGTATATTTCTTATTCTTTAATAAAATATACTAATATTGTAAGTCTATCAATTTGTCTGAAACCAAAAAGTTCTTTTCGTTCTTGCATACATTTTAAATTATTTTAATGAAAAAAATTTTCCTATAAAAAAAACGTATTTTCAAATATTACGCATTACCATAGCTTTCTTACTCCTTAATGAAATTTGTCAATATTATAGGTCAATCAATTCGTCTCGTATTAACACATTGTATTAATTCATGCATCAATTGAAAAAATTTCCATTAAAAAATTTTTTCGGTACAAAAGAGTTTTTCAAATATTATAAATGAGCATAACTTCCTAAATCTTAATTGAAATGTGTTAATTTACAGGTTAAACGATTTATCTCCAATCAAGAAATCTTTTTCATTCTTGCATCAATTTTCAATTTTCTTAATAAAAAAATGTTACTATAACAAACCGTGTTTCCAAATAGTATGCATCTCCATAACTTCCTTACTCCTCAATAAAATGTACAAATACAGGGTGGACATGCTGGGGCTTACACACATGGCGAACTTGATTGCTACCCGAATTGCACAACAGCAGAAAAGAAGCCATTGTACAGGGGCAATTTCATATTTCGTGCCTTTAATCTTCGGATCAAGTTTATCATAGTTTCCATGCTTGCGTTTGAAACTTCAAATGGATACAAGTGTCAAAAATATAGGTTATGTTATTTCATAATTACAAATAATAAAAGTGTTTCATTAATAATGAAGTGAGACTTGTGGAATGAGAAGTAAACCTCAATTTTCTTCTGTGCCAATAACATTATAAAATGGCTGCTGAGTGACAAATACTATAAATTGGTAATAATATTTTTGCGCTTTTAGTGGGCGAATAGTGAATTTTTTTATCGCTTGTTTGCAGCATAAAAAAGGTATGTAACGAATAGACAAGATTGGTTTTGAATAATGTGAATAAAATATTACATGCAAACATGTTTAATTGACATTACCTACAATTACTTATAGCGATTAGGGTAAAAAGGTGAATCCGACCATAACCTCGAAATAATGGCAGATCGGCCGGGCATTTTTATTATATTTTTGATTGATTATTCTTTACCAAAGAAATGTTTTGTGATTTTGTATGCTCATCTCGAGATAATTTAACTTGCCTGAATTTTAATTAACAAAATATTTAGGGATTTTTTTGTATTTTAGAAAATGTTTTCTCTGGACCTCATCCTAAAATTTTGTTTGATCAACTATTAAAATAAATTAGAGACTCGTTGTTGATAGGATTGTTTACAAAATTTATCCAGGCAAGATAATTTAGCCCAGAATTGTTATTCCATTTATTTTAGAAATTATTCTATTTTTGAAATTGCTATCTCTGGATCTCATTTCCAAACTAGTGTTTCATTATCCCCTAAAATTAATTACAATTCTGGGCTAAATTATCTTGTCTAGATACATTTTTTAAACAATCCTATTAACAACGAGTCTCTAATCTATTTAAATGGTCAATCAAACAAAATTTTAGGATAAGGTCCAGAGAAAACGTTTTCTAAAATACAAAAAAATCCCTAAATATTTGACTAATTAATATTCCGGCAAGTTGAATTACCTTGAGATACTTTTTTGATACACCTATATCATCAGAATGACTCAAAATGAATTTTAGGCTGATCAATACCTAGTCTTGGGATAAGGTCTAGAGATAACGGTTATCCAATAATATTTATTGAAATGAACCAGCTGAAATGCACCAAATTGATCTGCATTTCCTGATGTGAATTTATCTATGATCGATCTGTGAAAAAACAATGGAAATCGGTTATTAATTTCAGAAATAATGTGTTACTTATTAAAGATGTAAATAAGTAATTATTACTAACTTATTATTAAGTAATTACTTTTTAAATTATTACTAACGACACTGTAAGCAATAAACATACAAAATCGCAAAACATTTCTTTGGTAAAGAATAATCAATCGGAAGTATAATAAACATGCTGGGCCGATCTGTCATTATTTGGAGGATATGGTCGGATGCACCTTTTTACCCAAATCTCTGTAAGTAATTGTAGGAAATGTGAATTAAAAATTTGAGCTTGTAATATTTTATTCACTTTATTCAAAAAAAATCCTGTCTATTCATAACATACCTTATTTATGCCGCAAATAAGCGTTAAACACAATTCACTCTTTGCCCACTAGAAGCGCACAATATTACAAAAAATTTATAGTATTTGTCACTCAGCAGCCATTCCATAATGTTATTGGCACAGAAGAAAATTGACGTTTACTTTTCAGTCCACAAGTCTCACTTCATTATTAATGAAACACTTTTATTATTTGTAATTACTAAATAGCATAACCTATATTTTTTGACACTTGTATCCATTTGAAGTTTCGAACGCAACCATGGAAACTATAATAAACTTGATCCGAAGATGCACGGACTTGACCGAATGGCCGATCCGAATGCAACTTTAAAGGCGCGAAATATGTGAATACCCCTGTTCAATGGCTTCTTCCCTGCTGTTGAGCAATTCGGGTAGCAATCAAGTTCACCATGTATGTAAGCCCCAGCCTGTCCACCCTGTATAATATAGATGAATCGATTTTTTTCAAATCAACACATCTTTTCTATTCGCACATAAACTTTAAATTATGAACATAGGAACATTTCAACAAAAACAATTTATTTTTAAGGGCTGTGTACATCTTATATACTTTTTTAATGATTTTTTCATAGTAACATTTAAGTTATTTATTCAAACTTTTTGTAATTAAAAGTTAATTATTTTTAAAAAAGATTTCAATATTAATCGATAAATAGAAATCTAGTATACTCTATAGCTATACATGTGTAGTATAGGCTGTAAAAACTTCAGCTCAATCGGTTCAATAGTTTTTTCTAAATGATGTCAACAAGGTCAAAAAACATTGTTTTGAGAAAGACGCTTTTAAAGTTTATACGTATATCCGTTATATACGTTTATACGTACATCCAAAATATACGTAAAAGAGCCGAAGAAGCAGATGTATAGCAATTATACGCTGCACGCTCTAAATGCGCGCCAAATGGGCACTTAGCGCGTTCGAAATTCTTGCGTTGATATGCACTTTTCAACCTGTTGTCGAACGTTCTGAATAAGATAATAATATTTATAGCATTTAATTTTTGTTTGAAAATGTTAGAATTACAAAGCTTGCTCTATGAGGAACCAAAATTGGTGAAATTTACGTAATTACGAGTGAAATTTTACACATTCATTCAGACCAAGTGAGCGACTAAAAATGAATAAAAATTACAAATCAGATTTCTCAAAATCTAATTCAATACAAGGAGAACAGCTTATGGGTTAACGTAAATGGATAAATTTATTTAGAACCGTATACAATAAATAAAAACAGGTTTATGAAAATCGTAAATGTGTAGAATAGAAATTTTTAATAAAATAATGCGATTGTGTATCATTTTTGACTGTATTGAATAAATAAGGTCATATTGTGAAGCTGTAAACATGACCTATCCTGTTTCGAATTTTAAATCATTGCCTCCATATTGTTTGAACAAAGTCGAGGCTATAAATTAATTATGCATAATCAGGGCCCTTATGCCATACTTTTTTAAAGAGTTTTGTTTCAGATTTTGGAAATTTGTTTCACTTGTACTTGTTACGCATTATTGCAAAGAAAATTTCAATTATTTAGAAAACTTTGTAAAAAATGATTTCTTTTTAATTAGAATGAACCTGATTGTCTATAGAAGTTTATTTTTATTTTATTTTTCTTACGCAAAAGATACTTTATTATCTCAGGGAATTGAATTTCTGAAACCTAAACAATTTACTAGTGAAATTTTCGACTAATAAAACTAATTTCTTATTAAAAATATTCAAACTTATTAAGCAACGTATATAGTAATAAAAAAAGTTATAAAAGTAGGAAAAGTGAAATATTGCTAAATGTAAACAAATAATCAATGTTTGTACCGGCAGGTGTAGTTTTTAAAACAGTTTTGGTGAAAATTATGACAATTTCTGCTCAGAAATGTTAAATATTTATAACGTTTTTGTTATTATATAATGAAATTTCATAATGAAATCAGGGGACTTTTTTACTATTTGAACAAAAGTTATCGCGGGGACCGATCAGTGGATAAAGAATTTTTAATCGAGCCTCAATTTTACCCGTAGTAGCGATTTTCCTGGCTTTTTGAAACGAATTCATCATGTCGGAATTTTTTTTTATTCGAAAATTTATTAAATTTGTATCTCAACTTTAATGAAATAAGTTAGCAAACACTTATTCTCGACGCTGTATATGATGAAATGCAAATATCTCAAAATAATAAACTTAACACCTACCATCTGATAGATAACGACTATAAAGGACATTCACGCATACATAATTTTTAATGTACTAGAATAACCAAAAGTTATATTGTGAACGAAATTATTCATTAATATATTTCTTAGTTTCTCCTATTCTGGGAAAAATGAAGATCGTTTATACGCTCGTCTTCAGCTTGACCACCATCTTCAATTCTTTTGGTAAATAAAATATAA
>NC_046662.1:61779796-61787477 GCF_010883055.1 Belonocnema kinseyi | reverse complement strand
TAAATAAATTCTCATTTATCAGAGTGTAATGCAATAATTCAAATATGTAATCCCTAGTTTTTAATGGATCTTTACTTTTCTATAGTTACAGAGTCCAAATGTATTTAGTTAAGTCATCCTTTGAGACACTTTCTTCGGATCCCAAAATTTCGTTCCAGAATCAGATGTTTCTTAACTAAGCAAAAAAATATAGAGCTATTTCAAAATTTTTAAAAAATTTGAGAGATTTATACATTTTTTGTTAAAGTTTCTGCTATATGACAGAAAGTATTGCAATTTATTATTAGGGCATTTTTATTTTTGATGAAAATTTAAATATTAATACAGCATATTAAAAATTAAAAAAATATATAAGCAATTATTTTTTGTCAGATAGAACATTCCTAATAAAAGTTTTCGATTAGAACAACATGCAATAAACTTAATATAAGTTTCTTGTTTTATTTTTCAAATTTTATAACAGTTTATTCTACTTGATTTAATTTTTTAAAGACATCTGTTTGTATAACCTAAATGCCGAGCACTAAGTACATTTTAATTTCATGCAACAGATCATTACTGTACGATATCTCTGCAATCTTAATAGAGTTATTTGCATTGATGCTGAACATTGATTACAGATTTCTTTAAACCTTAAAACTTTAAAACCTTATGAATAAAAAAAACTGGTTTTAGGATGATTTCCGCCTGTCCGCCTGTCGGTTGTCATCTGCAAACAAAGTACATTTGTTTGATTTTTGCATGGTTTATCCAGGAAGTCTAATTAAACAAATTAAATTAATTAAAATAAAATTCCATTCAATAAACATTTTAGTTTTTAATATTTGATTTTAAAGTTATTTATGCAATTAATTAAATTAAAATTTAGAAAGCTTTATCGTAATTAAAGCAAAAACTATATGCCTTATAAAAACTGTTCTCTAGTGAATTTTCAGATCATTTTAAGATGAAATATTCTTCTTTTGAACATAGTAGTATAATTAAAATCTCTTTGAGATTATGAATACTGCAAAAGATACAATCTAAAAAGAAAATTTCTTGACATGGCTTTTTTGGCACCTGATTTCAAACTCGAAATCGAAAAAAACATCGGCTATATCATTAAAAACAAAACGGTGACTTGAATATTTTCCCATATAACTCAAAGATAGTCGCAAAACTGTACTTCCTCACCCTAATTTTACTAATACGAACTTATATTTATGATTCACTCCGTTTATACTTATAATAGGCAATGAAGACTATTATTATTAAAGCTTATATTAAGTTTATCAGAAAACCCGAGAACGAAACGATTAAATAGTCCAAACATGTTTGAGCTGCTGCTTTAGATTTTCTTTACATTTGGGTTTTAAATTTAAAAACAGCCGTCTGAAAATCCACTGTACATTAAATTTCATTCAAATATGACCGTTATCGTCTCAAAGGCGTTTTTAGATCGCATTTGGAGTATTAGATATTTTTAATCAATTATTTAGCCAGACGTAGGATGGTTTGCGAAACGTTCTAGTAACATCTTTTGACTTCCATGCATGAAGGAAATATCCAGTTAAGGTCGTTGCACTCAAGCTCTATCCTCAAAATTTTATGGGCTTATTTTCCTCAATAAATACTAGCATTTGATATTTTTTAAATACGAATCTGTATTATTTTTATAAAAAGGTGTGTTTATACAGAAGAAAAAACTGTTTGCTTGAATCCATGACCTGTAAACATTGACTTCCCAGCGTAAAGACGTATTTAACCCTGCGAGTGATGTAAGATATTTGATTCTGAACCACCCTATTTTCTTAGCCTATTTAGCTTCCTGAAAAGTGAGCCTCTGAAAGCCTTTTACCGAAATCGTGCGAGAACGTCGTCTGAAATACATATTTTTTGATCATAAGGATGATCACTGACGAAACATTGTTCCATTTGTTTCCTTCATCTGTCAAGTTCCTCGAAGGCTAGCTTATATTTGACTCAGATTTTAGATTAATAAATCTTGCATTGCTTCTTTCACTTCGGCATTTATATTCAGAGGTTGGATTTTAGTTTTTTGTTTTGGAGTATAACACTTTGCGACGTAATTGCTGAAAATTGAACCTCATTCGCGGATTCTATCGTTGTTGATATGATTTTAGAAGAAATCATGCGATTTATGTAGATCCTATCTACCAGTATATTAATGAAATACAGCGTGAGTTACACCGTGGCAAGTTGCGGAACTAATTAATTGACTCTTCAGTGACTTTTGTAACTAACTGCTGGTAGCTGGACGGTACCTCAGAAAAAGCTACTTACTATCAAATCTCGCGCCACGCGAAATGACCAATCATAGTTCGAGCAGTTGGTATCCACATCCATCGCATGTTTTAGTCTGCGACCCTATCAACAAAAATAGAATCCGTAAAAACTCCAAGTATCTACAATTACTGTGCAAAGTGTGAAAGAAGCAAAAAAAGATTTAGTACCCCAAAAATCTGCGGTTAAATATGAGCTGGTGTTTGAAGATTTTGACAGATGGATAAAAAACAGAATGTTTGGTCAGTGATCGTCATCATTATCAAAAAACATATACTTCATGCGACGTTCTCGCACAATTTCGGTAAAAGGCTTTTGGATGCTTTCCTTCTAGGCAGATCTATAGGCACATAACATATGGTGGTACTGACTTTTAATATCTTACATCACTCGCACAGTTAGGCACGTCTTTACGTAGAGACTTCAATGTTCACAGAACTACAAACATGGTTTTTGACCTCCCTGCGGTAAAGACGTGCCTAACCCGACTTGTGACTAGTGAAATACCAACATACTTAATCAATGTAATCCTCTATTTCATGTTGCAGCGTTAGGTTCACTGTCTTCTTCTTCTAAAGGCAATCATTCACCTGAGAGGTCTCGTCCTCCTGTCGAGATGTCTCTTGCTCCTGCTAAGACTTATCTGCATGTCCGATACAGGCCTCCTGCTAAAAGTGCTCTTTCGCCATCGAGGTTAGTGATATATTCGACCAACACAATCCGATAACTGAACGAAATTTTGTATTGTCTCGTTTTGACAATCATCTAAAAATAGCGAGTAACTTCGATTATGAGATCCGCGCAATCTCGGTTTTAAGATTTAAAAAACTAAGACGTCACTTGCCTGTTTTAGATTCATTTACCCATAATATACTTAGGTTTCATGACATATTTATAACCTTAAAAGATTAAAGCTTCTTTCGTTTCAACAGCGATTCCTTTAGTTTTTAATTTTGAATTATGTTTTGAAAACATGTATGGGTTAGTTTTTCAAGGAGAATGCTGAATTCTAATCCGTAGAGCTTTTACATTCACCACGTCAAGATTTTTACGCAATTGCAGAAAACGTGCTAAAAATTGAGTTTAAAAAAAAATTGTTTTCGTATATAAAACTAGTCGGACATGTCTACATCTATCAAGTTCTTATTTAAAACAACAAAGCTTATACGCCAAACCCAAAAACCCCAAACCCAGCAACTCACAAACGCCAAAACCACAAATCTCAAACCCTCAACCGAACAACCCCAAAACCGCGAATCCAAAAACCTATAAACAACAAACGCATAAACCTCAAACCTATAAACTCCAAACCCACAAACTTTAAACCCACAAATCCCAAGCCCTTAAACCCTAAACCCACTAATCCCATATCTAAAAACCCCGAACTTACAAACCCCAAACTCACATACCCATAAATCGTCAACTCTCAAATTTGAAATCCACAAATCTACCAAACCTACAAATCTCACAAATCTACAAATCCCACATGTGCAAATCCTAAACCTTCAAAGTCTTGGTCTTCAAACCAAAAAATCCCTAACCCACAAACCCACAACCCACAAACACATTAATTCTAAACCCACATACCCCGAATCGACACTCCTCAAACCCACAAACTACAAACTCCAAGCTCACAAACCTCAAACCCACAAACCCGAAAAACCTGTGACATAAAGTAAATTCGTTGATATTGTAACTAATATAATAACTCTTTGCCGAACCCAAGAATAACCAACAAAGATGCGGGTTTGGTGTTCGCGGGTTTTGGGGTTTAGGACTTGTGTGTTAGGAGTTTGAAGGCTTGAGGTTTGGGTTTTAAGGATTGTAAGTTTAGGCTTTGTGGGTTTGGGATTTGTGAATGTGGGATTAGTAGGTTTGGGGTTTAAGAGTTTAGGATTTAGAGTTTGTGGAATTGGAGTTTGTAGGTTTGAGGTTTGTGGGTTTGTGGTTTATAGGTTTGGGGTTTGTGCGTTTGTGTGTTTTGGATTTGTGGTTTTGGGGTTTTTGGGTTGGTAGGTTTGGGGTTTTTGGATTTGGGGTATAAGCTTTGCTGCCTTAAATAAGAATTTGATAGATTTAGACATGTCGGACTTGTTTTATATACAAAAACATTGAAAAATTCCAGTTTTAGCACGTTTTCTGCAATTGCGCAAAACTCCTGACGGTCTGGAGGTAAAAGTTCAACACGATCGATACTGAGAAAAGCAGTTGATGATACTATCATTTTTTACAGTCAGAAGATCATAAATCCGAACAAGATCAATCGAAAAAAAAAAAATTATCGTCTCATAGGAAGAGACTATTCCAAGCCTCTAGTTCCACCTACAAGGCTTCCTTCTCCTGACGGACATGGATGTGGACTTGAAGAACTTCCATTTATTCGGCTAGTTCCCAGATTAAATCATCGCCAGGCATATGTACTTGAAAAATACACATTTCCTGGCGATGCATCAATTAAAGTTAAGTCAGGACTTTATACATTTGGGCCTGTCCCAAAGGAAGAACAGATTGTATTAGTCTCTTCCATTGGTGAAGTCGTTGCCATATTGGAGTCTTATAATGTTCTGGCAGGAATATATAAATACATTGCTCACCACAAAAAACGTGTGAAAATAGACGTGCCACTCCAAACGATAACCCCATTAGACGACGAGGAACTGAATGACATACCAGTAGGCGTGCAACGTTCAATCCAACAGAGTTTTATAGTAGAAAATTTAAACCCTCGAGTAAACAAATATCTTTTAGAGCATTCATTAAATTAAAAAAAAAATGTAAAGCTGTAGAGTATATTGTTTCTGATCCGAACACTGATCTAAATCATAAATGTAACCGGTAATTACATTGAAAAACAATGTATTATAGTCTATGAGGTTTTAATCATTTGTTAATTCCCCAGTCAGTATTTTTCGGAAAAAGATTAAAAAAACTTCATTTTCATTTTCTCACACAAATATTTTAGCCAGAAAATGAAGTTCACGATATACTTAGTCAATTTGATAAGCAAATGACATAGAAATTTTCATAAAGAAATAAATACATTGCACATCTACAGGTGGAGAAAAATATTTTTTTTAGTGGCCTCTGAATTACATTGTCAAGAATTTTTAGTTCATTGTTTATTATGTTTTATTATGAACTTTCACTGTGAACATAAGTTGATGATAATTCAGATATAAATTCTTTCTTCCAGCTGATAAATATCCACACTGGGAATTTTTTATTTAATTGGTTTACCAAATTTAAGAATTCATATTGAATGACAAATTTCATTATAAATATGCATCATTAAAAATCTGAATTGCAAAGAATCAAACAAGTTTTTCCCATCTATAACATTCGTAATGTGTATTTATTTATATAATTTGTCTGCGTTCTATCATAATTCTATGAATCACCTCTTCTCAAGAAATTCTCACATGTGATATCCCTGTTGGTGCACCGATAGCGCCACACGTTAAAGGTGAGAGAAGTTTGTAGCTGGCCATTGCCTCAAATCTCCTCTCATATGAAAGTTCATTTTTTTAAAGTCTTGCCGTAATGGGATTCTATGTACTCGTAGAATAATGGATATAAAACAATGGGTGCGAATAATCTGTTCAGAAGAGGCGCTCATACAATTATGATAGAACTTCACGTACAGGTAAGTTCGTCCCATCATGTAATTGTATTTCGCGTCTTCTCTTAGAAGATTATCACATGTAGCCGTTTAAATTCAAATACGGCAACCCTTTTGCAAAGTCATGGAAAAAAACATTTAACTTTAGTTTAACTGAACTGTATTCAAACTGAACGAAATACAAATATGAATACAAAAAATAAAAATTTCAAGCAAGATGTTAAGGAAGTTCGGGATTTCATCATTTTTCTTATTTCAATATAGATAGCGCAAAAGACGTCCGGTCATCTATGACGTCATTGTTATAAACCCTAGCAAAGGTGTGAGATCTCTGTGTCCACCCTGCCGTTTTTAAAATTGTATCAATGTTTACTTCACCTTTATTCGCGGCTGATGTAGCAGCGTGCCGTGTACTATCCGCACTGAAACCACTTGTATCAATACCACTTCTCGGTTTATACTCGTTCAATTCAACGTCTAAGTTTTGCGTAGAGACAGGTACGTATGGTTTTCTAAACAATAAAAAAAACTTTGCTTCGAGCTCGGGAATTTTTACCTCCATTCCACCGTCAAAGCTCTGAATGTTTTGACTATCTATCGATGTCAATTTTTTAAATACGATGTTCTGTTGCTCAAGCTAACAAAATCGATAATTTAAACAAGATCTTATCTAAACTTAATTCCACATTAGACCCCCACTGTCCAATATGATCTAATACACTTTTGGGTTCCAGGTTGTATCATACTTTGGCCTCGACGTTCTAAGTTTTGATGCACCCTTAAAGTACCTTTTGACATGAGTATCGTCTACTAGACAAAACTATGTTTGACAAAACTTCCACCACTTTTTTAATCCGCAATTGTATTGCTTTTTGTCGAATTAGTTAGGGACAAAAGCATAACTTCCGCATTCTTCTGTGATACTTTTTTCAATCTGAAAGGTTTCTTTGATAAAACTCCGGCAACCAGGGTAATCGTCTTCCACACTGGGTACGGTTTCCTGTTAATGGATTAAAGTACCATTAAATTCAGCTCAAAGTGAGCTGACCAGTGAGGAACCACTGAAATTCCTTTTGCATTTTCAAATCTTAGTTTCTGTAAAATTCGCAAGTGCAGAGAAAAAGGTTGAAAAGGCGTAAAAAAAATATTGATCCCATCTTATAGTCAATCCGTCAAACCTGTTTGATTCCGGATCTTGTTTCCACGGCACATAGCGCTTACATTTCCCATTTGATCTTGTAGCAAGTAAATCAATATCCGGTTGGCCAAACCTCTTTATTATTTCACGAAAAGCCTTATCTGATAGAAAGTATTCTGTTTCGGCTTCAAGCCTTCTTGACTCGAAATCTGCATCAACATCATCTTTCTAAGATACATATGATGCGAACACCCAAAGGTCTCTTTCTTCACACCAGTTTCACACCCTCATTAATATGAAAAGCTTTTTCGGTCACTGTCCAAAATCCGTGAGCACGCTTCCCCTCACAAAAAGCTCCCCAACCAGAAAGAGAAGCATGTGTAAAAATATCGGAAGAACGTTATAGAAAATGTTGAGGGATAAAATATGATAGAAAAAGTTCCGAGGAAAAAGCGTTACAGAAAATATTGAGGGGAAAATCGTAGTAGAAAAAGTTCCGAAGAAAAGCGATATATATAAAACTATATATAACTATATATAATGTAGTAGAAAAATTTCCGAGGATAAGCGATATATATAGAAAACTCAAGGGAAAAAGTTTCATCTGGAGTACCCGAGGAACAAAGGTTACTTTTCTTCCG
>NC_046662.1:61777992-61779696 GCF_010883055.1 Belonocnema kinseyi | reverse complement strand
GATGTTGAATTCATGATTGAAAATGTCATCAAAGCAGTGGCTCTTCACTTGGGTCTCGGATTCTTCTTCACAATACTCCTCGTAAGCTTTATACAGTTTGACGATGTTCCACCCTGGAGCTAAGTATACGCGATTGGACGTTTTTCGAGAGTAGTGTGAATCATACTTCGAAAGGCGATGGATAAATCTTCGAACGACGTCTTTGGCAGCTGCAGATATTTTATTGGGTGGTGTACTTTTACCACGCTTTTCAGTTGCATTGGGATTAGTTGCGTTGGACGCAAATGCTCGATAAATGACTGTGCAAGCCACCTTCAAGCATCTAAGAAAGAAAAATCTGCAGGCATTGATGGCAAGTCCCTCGCTATTTTTCAAGCTAAACTTGTAGTTGAAGTCTCTTGTCTTCTGACGCTGGATAGGCTGCAATTCATATTTGCTGGTCTTCACAGGGACACGCCTCACGTTTTCTCGAAGAAATAAGACTTTTGTCTGATGGGTTGTCTCGCCCCAGTAAGAGTTAAAGATGTTTTCTTGCCTCTCAAGGTCAATCATAGAAGAGCACTGAATTTTACATTTGCAAACCGTAATGCCCTCGAATCTTACAGCTTCTATAAGTTTTCCCTTGCGAGTCACACGTTCTTCGCCGCGTTCAACTTTCCTCTTTGCAATAACTTTCTTATGAAGATGTTTTTGCCTCTTCCGTTTACGTGAACGAAGTGTAGAAACTTCTGTAATCAACCAGAAAATGCATCTCAGAGTAAAATCGCATTTTATGGCTTATTTCACAATTTTTTTCAACGTGTACATTTATAAATCGTATTTAAACTCTGAAACCACAAAAAAGATGTAGAATATTAAAAAATTCAACTTGCAAATAGTTATTTAAGCAACTTGTTTAAAAATAGAATTTAAATTATTTCATATTGCCAATTTAATATCGCATTCTTGATCCGTGTCTTGAAAAACCATGAGAAGCATATGCATCTTGCGAAAAATTCAATTTTTCCGAATATTTGTTTGAACAAATAGTTTCAACAAATGAATTTCGCAAATCTAATTCCAGATTTGTAATCAGCGACTTGGACTAATTCTTTGAATGCGCGAACGATACAAATTTCTCCAATTTACAGACTTAAACATTTTCTCGAATTTTCAGACTTTACAAATATTTTCTACTGTTCGATATTAAAAAATGTCTGGAATTTACTGGAAAATGTCTCGAATTTTTGCATTAAGTCAACTTTTCTATTTTTCGAATGTACGGACTTACAATATTCTTAAACTTTCGGACTTTGATAGCTTTTCTACTTTTTGGTGTTGGAACATTTACAAGACTGAGACGCAAAAAAATTGTTCAAGTGCAAAAATTCGAGAAATTTTCTAAGCCCGTGCATCCGAGAAATTTAGATGGGCGAGAGAACTACGAAAAACCGCGAAGGGCTTGAAAAACTGACAAGATTCGCGAATGAAGGCTGAAGGGCGCGGGAAAAAGACCAAAAACCGCGCGAAAAAATATGCGCGAGAGATGGTGGAAGGGCGAAAAAAACACAACTGAAATCGAGCGGCTTAAAAAAAATAACAAGATTTGTGAGCGACTGGGGAGGGGGGTGAGCAGCGGGGAAACGACGAAAAACCGCGCGGTGCTCTAAAACAATGACAAGATTCTAGCCATGATGGAAATGCGCGAAAAAAAATGAAAAATCG
>NC_046662.1:61749086-61777892 GCF_010883055.1 Belonocnema kinseyi | reverse complement strand
ACAGATCTTGAGTTAGGGTAAATAGTTGAATGAAATGAATATCGAGAGAGTTTATAGATCATGCAAATAAAATTAGAGCAGGTAGTGAGTTTTCCCCACGGCTGCAGAGAGGGGACACATTTTCCTCTGGGAACATTTTTACCTCGGAATTCTGTTCACCTTCTTTCCTCTGAACTTTTTCGTTTACTTTTTTTCTCGGAACTTTTTCTTTACTGTTTTTCCTCATAACTTTCTGTGTCACATTTTTCCTCTAAGGGCTTCATATTTTCCTCGAAATTATCACTATTTCTATGAGGTGCTAAAAATCTCTCGTATACAAAATTGCTAAAGTGAGCTTGTCCATACATAAGGGTTAAACAACATGATCCTTACGTACCAATGAATGACGAAAAATCTCAAATCTTACATTATTTTGCTTATTTAACTACTCTAATCTGATTAATTACTCTTAACTTCTTCTTTTTCGGAAGTTCCACCGTCATATTTTCAGAATCATGAACGAAACCCAAATATTCACATCGTGAAGCTGGTGTGAGTCTACTTTTTCTGCATTGCTTATAAACCCTAAATTCTTTAAAACCGAGCAATTTTCTTTATATTGCGCTTCCAATCTGCCACGGAATCTTCCAAAAGTAATATATTATCGAGCAAAATCGCGGAACTATGCCCTCATGACCTTAAATAAGACACAACGGGCTTCATAATTTTTGTAAACGTAAAAGGCGCTTTGCCTAAACAAGTATGTTCATAAAGAATGCCCAGAAAGTCGAATCTCAAAATTTTTTGATCAGTTTCGACGACAGGAATTAAATGATAAGCGTCTTTTAAATCAACTGCCGCATTATAAGAACCAGAACGTATTATTCGACGCACCGTCTTTTCGTCTTCTAGTTTAAAATGTTCAGTAAGAATAAACTTATTTAACTGTTTAAGATTTAAAATTAAACGGTCAGACTCATCTGATTGAGTAGTTATACAAATTTTTAAAAGAAATTCTTCCTTAGAAGATTCAAGTTTTTGAATAGCACCTATTATTAGCAATTCGGAAATTATTTTTTTTTATTATTTTAATTTCCTATTGAGACCATTGAGTTTCGCTAGGAGGTGCAGATTGAAAAACTTCAGACGAAAAAGGAAATTTGTAACCACTGATCCAACTCAGTACATTCTCATTAAGCATTAAATTCTCTTAACAATTAAGGAAGTTCTTTAGGCAACCTCAACAACTCACCGAATGTACTGGAGTCCCCCTTGGTAAGGTGGCCTCTGCGATCCCCTGTAACTCGGCATCTGGTTGCGCATTGGATATCTCTGCCCGCCAGGCGTCAGATTGGCCTGTTGTCTGGTTACTTGTCGACGTGGCGTGCCTCCGAAGGTTTTTTCTAAATCACCTTGCATCGGTTGTTTCTTTGACTTAAGAATGCCACTTGAAGCGGACAACGCCTTAGAAGGTTTAAACTTATCCTCCAAATTAACACCAAACAACCATTAATCTACATCTGTGGAACTAAGAGTGTCTTGAAAAAATGCATCATTCTTCTTTTAAATTAAATTTTTGCGAATAGAAGATTCCTCAAATTGTAGATCTGAGAACAACCTCAACAAGTCACTCACGATCCCTAACATCTCAAGTTTTTTCTCGTTTTCTAAACCGAGATCAAGCGATGCTAAGCTCAACAAACCTCCAAGGCCAGCTGTAATTCTTTCTTGGGTATTCATTAAACGTAAATCTCTTTTTATAACTTTACGATGCGTCTCTTACAGAGCTGCTCTAACCGCCACATTCTACTTGAGAGGATACAAAAAATACAGTTTTTCGAAGGAGGAAAATTTTTTTACCAATGATTTTTTCTCGTCTGCAGAAAAACCCTTTTTAACAATCTTTTGAATTCTTATGACTAAATCCACCTGAGCTTCCGGAGCCAAAACTCTATCTGGATCTATTCTTTGCCAAATCGCCTCTAATTCCTCTGCAGAGAGTCCATCCTTTGGTGCTGACGTCTTATTTGCAAGAGATTGCATATCGTCCTGTGAATCCTCTACCTTGTCTTCCGCTTTTTCTGGATCTTTATATTTATCAGCTGCACCGTTATAATCATTTGCAGCAAATATCGCATCTATAGCAGCTGAGCCTGACACCTTAACAGTCTGTTTCGCTGCACCCTGACTTTCACCGGTATTTTTATTCGCAGTAGTCGATTCATTCTCCGAGCCACTAGCAACGAACTCCGTCGAATGGCTTCTACTACGTCCTGAACTTCTTTTCTGATGTCGATCATCTCTATAAAATCTCTCGCCTCTGTCTCTACGATTATGATGATAATAATCCTTGCTAAGACTATAATCTCCCGAATAACTAGGACGTGGTAATGACCTCCTTGAAAGCTGAGTGTCACAACCTCCTGCGGACCGATTAAGAATTTTTTTATTTGTAGAGGAATTTCAAATAAAATAATTAACATAAAATAATTTAAATAAAACGATGGCAGTAAATTATTGAAAATAAAATATGAAGAGAGTGCAAAAATTAGGTTAAGCCTGAATGTAGAGGCAGACACTTATCATATTCATCGACTTGCCAGACGATTTGTATACTTTATAAATCTATTAGATCAAAACATGAGCTTTAACAGACCAACAGCCTAATTATGTGTCCACTAACGGTGGCAGACCGCTAGGACAAGGTATTACTATTAAGTAGTTCCACAAATAAATTAGATTAAGACAGGATATTAAATGTCACAAAAATTCGAAACAAAAAAAGTCTTGCAAGACGTTTTTCTTTTTCATATTTCACTCCATGAATCTATTGGCTCGAAACATGAGTCTACCCAATTTCCGGATTGATCTATGTATCAACGGTTGCAGACAGTCAGTACAAAGGGGCTACTTGCCGACACACCGAGAGAAAAGAAAAACTGTTCATTTTAAAATAACAGACTATAATGCGTTTAAACACGGTTAAAAGACGAAATAATCGAGATAGGCAAGAAAATAAAACACTTGTAAAACCTGGCCAGCTGGCCACCGATATTGTTATGTTTTTCATCACAACTAGGAAATAAATCTAACCTATGCCTGAGTTACCGAGGCACTTATTGTTAAATAAGAAAGCTTATCAATCTCTTATGCTCATGATGGTTAAAACTCCATATATCGAAGGTATTTATGTTCCAACGGATTTTTTTGGTCTTCAGAAATCTGTCCGACATATCTTAACTTCTTTCTCTAATGGGGCGTTAGATGTAATGCAGCTAGGTGGATAAATGTACATTCCTCGCCCGCTGATGTTCAAATTCAGACTGAAGGTTTCCGCCGAATAATTCGCAGCTTTGAAAAGTAAGTTGTTCTGTATATACATGATCTTATGTGCGCGTAGTGATATCCTGCACATACCTTTTTTTAGCGTCGAGAGACTGAAAGACCAAAGGTGTCTAAGAACACGTCCTATTCGCTCCAAAGAGAATCCTTTACTGATGTTATGTCCTGAACGCACCTCTGATGCACGCCTTGATATGTGTAGTACTCTCTAGTATCGAAATGTTTCATAACAATTATATCCACAAGTTCAGGGCCCCCAGGAACGCCAGTAGTTCGTCATCCATATAAAATACATAAGTGATTTTAGGCTCTTGATGATTTTCCCGTCGCAAAGGTACTGAAATAGACCCCTCTGTAAGGTGACACTTTTTCTTCTTATACAATATATGTTTCAGATGAGATAGTAGATCTAGTTTTCCAAAGGTGTATCAATCTCACTATGCATTTGAAAACGTGGCCATGAACCTTCAAACTTTACAAACGTGTTTCGAACCACGCTGTTCGAACATTTCACTTCAAATGGGCCCAAATATTTTAACAATCCTTGGGTTAAACAAGTCACCTTTCTTCGGTAGGAGTATAGTGCGTCCTAACACCAACCACTGCAGAATAAGCGTCTTCAAGTTTAAATATTTGTTGAAGATACGCGCGAGGTGATAGTTTGTAGAAGTAAACTTCCTTCCCCAGGAGGTTCTTGATTCTATTTGGTCCTATAGTGGAAAAGCTCTTTGTGCCCCTAAGTTCTTTTCTCTTTTTTTCCGTGGTGACAGATACACCTTTCTCCTTAGATTAAATGCGGCTTTGCAAAACCAACGTCGGTCTTGAATATGTTTTTGATAGAAACAGGGAGATCGCTGAGGAGGTGCAATGAGTCAGCGAGTAATTGTTGATTCTCCCTAGCCCACAGAATTCTCTCTCTGGCTCATCCAACCTTCTTGTTTACATAATGCAAAATCGTTTGCTTTTTAATTCCATCGTCGGCTTAAGCCTTAGATGTCGATCAGTCGAAGCTCCCACCGTACAATAGAATGAAAAACTGTCAAGCCAGAGCTTGGACTCCTCCAAGATATCCTCACAAAAAGGCTTTGATTTCAACTATAGGGCGTTTGGCATTCATATACATATTAAGGCTCTAAGTATTGCTAGCATCACATATTATTCATGCGCGCTATAAAGCCTCCGCGAACAGCAGAAATTCTGGTAACTTCTATATTTCTATAAAAGTTTCCTTAATTTTTTTGTTGAGTAGCTGTTGGAGGAATTTTTCAACCTCTGCTTTCTTTACTGTGGCTTTTAGAAGCGAGTCATCTAGAAAAAGTAATGCATATTTCTCTCTTATGACATTAAAATTAAGGCCGAGGGTCTACCTGACCATTTTTGGGAAAGGATCTGTCTTATTTGCAACGATGTAAGATGTACTGCGAACAATTCAGTTACAAAAACAATATTAAAGACTGTAAGATCGTTCCACGTCCAAATGGACCATCCCAAACAACTAGAGGAAAATCAGGATAGCAAGGATGTTCGTCACAGTTTCTGACGCTATCAGAATGTTAGAAAATGAGGATGATAATTTTTAACTCAGCTTTAGATTTTTACTGCCCAATATGTCGAAGGGATTTTTTTTGGAGTTGGATTTATTGAAGTCTGCAGGGTTTTATCCTGGTATATATTATCAGACGTGGACGCATTTTTGTGATGCAATCAAGTGATCGAATAAGAAGTGATCTGATATGAATATGAACAGCCAAAACCAAAGTAAATGTATATTAAAACATTTTCAGAGGCATAGGCTCAGGGATTGAACGCCGGACCTCTAATATGAACTTGAAACACCTAGCCGCCTGACCATTCCAGGCCAGAATTTCACCAAGGATTCTTATTATAGGTTGAGAAAAATGTAGGCTCCAGAAGCTACGATCATGGTTCCTCACAGCTAGGCACACAAATAAATTAGCAGAATCTAGCAGACTTAAAAATTAAGGCTTAACATACGCATTTTAAGCCAATAATAATTACGGTAGAAGTGCAAATTCTCATTTATTGTGTAGCAGTGGCAGCCGTTAGAAGGTTGGGCGGAAGAACTTTATCTACGAATACAATTCTTGACCTAGGAAGGGATCGACATCGGCCATGGGAGATAAGCTTGGATATTGATTTTAGCAAAGTGAAATGCAAATTGGGCGGATTGACTCACACAAGAAAGAAATTAGAACCAGAAAGCTGATACACCATGTTAATAAAATCATCCATCCTTGGTACATAGACACTAGCCATATTATATGAGATTATTGACTCCTAACGGCAGAGACGTGATGTTCTAACTGCTTGACTTCGTCGCTACAGGAAAAGTAGTGCAAGAAGGCAGCAAAATCGATCCTTTAAGGCAGATGAACGAAGGTTCTATCGTGAACAGAGTGTAAAGCAAAATAAGGTACAAAACGCCGAAATTGCACTGCTTGACTAATTGCATGTCAGATATTCAATGGATAATTAACAGAAGAAATGTTGACTCTGCGTGGTTGCAATTAAAAAAGCATAATCAAGCGATAACCCTGAAATAACTCGAAAGATCCAGGTCCAGTTACGATGTACAATTTCTGATACAGTTACTAGTTAGCAATAATTTTGATGAGTTTTCCATGTGTAAATTTTTGATTTAATCTTCATTGATTGATTCCTTCCTTACCACTTTCTGCGTCATTTAAGCATGCAATTGATTATTAAAGTTAGATTTTTTGTTAAAAAAATCCATATTAAAATTTGGAATTTATATATTTACGTGACATTCAAATTTCTATTCTTTTAACGTTTGCGTTAATACGAATGGCGAACAAGTGTTGGTTTTTTTACTTTTGTTAAATCTTTTTGTAAACAATATTTGGGTTATAAGCAAATTATAAAATGAAATAGTGAATATTATTTACTTTTTAAAAGAAATAGCTTGGCTATAAAGTTATTTCACTTGATCAAAAAAGTGGTAGATAATCAACATAATATCTATTAATTTCATTGAAGAAGTAACACAACAAATCATATAAATAAATTTAAATAAAAAAGAAATATTACCGATATCTACAGACAAAAAACATTGTTTCTCCTGGTTATTCTTCAATTATATTTTCAGTAACTTTCATTGTATTTTTTATGAATTTTTCTTACTGAGCTGTGCTAGTAACATACTTTAAAAATATGTTCCTTTTTAAATAGGTTTTTTATAGTCTTTGATGCCATGTAGACGAAAAAGTCCGCTGGGAATAATATCATGGTGAAATGGAGAATTTTACGCTTGTGAGGACCACGTTAGGATTATATAATATACATACACTCAAAAAATCATCTCAAGATAGTTAAGTTTAAACTTTGTTAGAGGCAAGATAGAACAAACACTATTTGTTCCCAGAGCAACGCAAGTTTAATAAGAAATAAATTCAAAGTATGATCTCTTGAAAAAAACTACTAACGTGTAAGTGACAGAGCAGTCTTCCAACATTGTAATTTATCCAAGTTTCAACCCGATAAAAAAACCGATAATCTTAAGTGGAAATACTTGAAGCATTTTGCATCATGCAATCATTAAAAATTGGTTTTAAAAGTATAAAAAGTAAAATATAGCCTAATCTGATCAAATGAAAAATGTTACTAACGTTAGGTATAGATTTTGCAAAAGTTTGAAAAAAATTATAACCCTGGTTGACCTGCCTAATATTTATTAATAAACGAGAAGTTTAGACGATTTCATCTTAAAAATAGCAATTTTGTAACAAAAACTCAAGCTGATAAGCTTTCAGTCGAATGAAATCGTTTGGTTTTAAAGAGATCATGAGTTTTAAATTTTACTGAGCAACACATAGATTCTGCGGTAAAAATGCGCAAATACGACGGTTTTCTCAAAAAATAATTTCTTTGTAACGCTGAAAATTGCAAACGCTTATTTGAGGAAAAGAGCGTCGCAGGTAGGAAAGTTTTATTTTTATTTAGAAATGCTAAAAATTGGAAAATCTGTTTGATAGTTTTTTCCCCAAGAATTTGTCGAATTTTGTGCCTCAACTTTAACGAAGTAAGTAAGTGAACATTTATTTTCGACCCTGAGTCAGATGAAATGTAAATATCTCATCATGATAAACTTGTGATCCATAATCTGTTTGATAACGACCATAGAGGACGTAATTATCATATATAATTTATAATACAGAACTGGAATAATCAAAAGTTACACTGTATACCAAATTTCTACATAATACATTTCTTAGTTTCTCCTCGTCTAGGAAAAAATGAGGATCGTTCATACGTTTGTCTTCACCTTACCAATCATCTTTCATTCTATTGGTGAATATAACAGCGTAATAATATATCTAAAATTAGATTATCATTCATGACAGTGTAATGTAATAATCTAAATATATGGTCCCTAGTTTTTAATGAAACTTTACTTTTCTACGGTCACAGAGACCGAACAAAATTTAAAAATTCAGAGCAATTTAAAAATTAAAAAAAAATGTCAAGAATATTACAAATATTGCTCAAATTTTCTGGCATATGACAAAGAGACTTACAAGTTATTTCTAAAGCATTTTCTTGTAATCAAAATTTAAATAGTAATTCAAAAAATTTACAATTGTGAAGCGCGAGTGTCGCAGTAAGTATGTAATCGTCAAATCGTCAAATTACTTACTCGAATATAAGTACAAAAATATATAATTTAAAATAAAACATTACAAATAAAATCCATGATTAATAATGTCAACGGAAAAATCTTAGGGTAATTTTTGTGATAATGCTGTTGGCAGGGAAAAGAATTGTGGAACACCAGACTTAGGATGTTTGTCAGTGAGGCAAAGATTTAATTTTTCTCAATTTCCGAACGACGCTAAAATTCACCAGCCTTGTAGAAAAAAATTTCATAAATTTGATTTTCAAGTGCCTCCAAATGAATCAAGCATAGAAGAAGAATCTGTCGAAGTAGAAGAAGTTGTTTTTGTCAGCGAAGTTGATAACATTAGTGTAGAAAAGGAAATCAGCGATGATCCAGACTTTCTATTTGTTTCGACAGAATAATGTATTTGTGAAGATCACAATCACACAGAAGTTGTAGAAACTCTTCAACAAATTATAGAAAAATTTGAAGTTAGTACTGAGAGTACAGAAAAAATTATATTACTTACACTTGCTTTTAAATCGTGAATTCGTGAAAGGGTAATGAAAGAATTTAGTTCAACTGAACGTCAAGCCCAGAAAGCTGACAAATTATTTTAAAAACATGAAATACTGGCTTTCCCTGGACTCAAGCTGGGAAGAAAACCTTCGCAAGAAATTGAAGCAGCAGTAACTGGTTTTTTTGAAAATGACGAAAAAAGTCGATTACTTTCTGGAAGAAATATGACATAAAAATGAGGTTTTTAAAATTTGAAAAACTAAGACCCCGGCAATGGGTTTCAGCCAGAGGTCATTTCAGTCATTTCAGCGAATACGAATATTTTTCTGGAATTCATGTCCTCAGCGAACACCTGATTGAACTTCTGAAAGAAAACTGCGTCAATAAGATAAAGTAGCAATCGCAACAAGCAAATAGAAGCAATCTGGTAGTTGAAGTAGCTTAGACCGGTATCTTCATAGAACGACTTCGCGAAAAGCTTGTGAACTTAAAAACTCATGAGTTTTGTGCTAAGATGCAAGTGTCGTTTATCAAGACTCTCAAGGACACTTTGTTGGTTGGAGTTTTGTTAATCATGTGTGATTTCGCGGAAAATTATGATTATGTTTTCCAAAATGCTTTCTACACAAAGGAGGAGATGAATGGAAGAATGTGAGTCTGCCGAGAATTTTCGATAACTTGCACCATGATACGGTTGCTGTTATTGCTGCCAAAATTTAATTGTTGACTATCTTAAGAAGTGTTTTTATCATAAAAAGTTCCATTACGTCACAGATAGAGCACCGCAACATTTTATATATAAATATAATTTTGCCAACCTTCTGTACCACGAAAAAGATTTTGAAATTCCATCAGACTGAACTTTCCATCCAAATATGCATGAAAAAGCTCTAAAGATGATCATTCACCAATAACAATGCCCGGTATTCTGAAGTACTAAGTATACCTAACGAGGAGGGCCAGCTAAAATCTAAACGTTTTTACTATAAATAGAAAAGTGTCATTTTTCCTAAATCTTAATATGCCTCGAATAGGTAAAGTACTTCAAAATAAAATAAAAGTAGTAAGAAAAATGATAATTCCACTGAAGTGACGCGTTAAACCAGAAAGAATATCATAGAAAATGCGAATAGGACGAAAACCGGTGAGAAGAAAAGGTGAATCAATTGGAAAATGCTATTAAGTGAGAGGCAAAGGTATTCAAAAAAATCAGTTCCCCGATCATACTGCCACCTCCACGTGATAGACACTGAAAATGATGATTTTACAGATCGTAGGTTAAGGACGAGCGTTAATTAATGTTTGAGAGTCAGGCGCACAAGACTAGGCGCCCCTTTCAGGGTCTAATCTTTGGAGTCCCCGATTGCTGACCTTTTGGTATCTTTGGAGTTCGAGTCTAGCTGATTCCAAATCATTCTGAATGAACTTGAATGCGTTCAAGAATCGTAGACTTGCAAACTAGTATGTAGAATATTAAAATATTACGTTTGAGTACGATAATCAGGACTGCTTTCGCATCAGTACTATATTTTTACTAAGTACCTTTTTTGAACACAAAAATTTAAGCTTTCTTTAAACGTTACTTGAAAAACAATTTTGCAATAAAAGTGAAATAAACAATTAAACTGTTAAAAAATGCGTAACAATTTAAAAACTTTTTTGTTAATAAAATGGAATCAAACAGTGAAAAATAATCTTTGAAAATGGGTTGAAAATTGGTTGAAAATGTCACCCCCACCACTTGAAGATGAGTGATAGTAGTTGTCCATAAATTTTTCAATTAAGTACTGTTAGGTAGCTGGAATATTCCTAAAATTAGAAACATCTAAAAACATGAGTTTTAAATTTGGGGTAATTGATAAATAATGCCCCATATGCTCATACTCTGTAGGGTTACCGCTAATAAAAAAAGGTATTTTAGAAAGTTTTAAAATCGGTTTGTTTTCGGAAATCTCATTTTCTAAAATTATCAACTTTTGTAGAATCGCCGACTTGTATGCAATGAATATTTATAAAAAATTGAAATAATTAATATTAAAAGTAGACAAACTACAAAGGAACTATTTACTTTACACACCTTATAACCTCACATTGAATTACAAGAAAAATAGCGATTCTTTACAAATAAACCTCATAAATCGCAAATCTTTAAATCCTCTTGATCTCTTTTAAATTGGCTTGAAATTTCATTGAAATCCGTTGATGTCTTTGGAAATTTTTTTATTTCCATTACAATCTTTCAAATCTGTTTAATTTCTTTGAAATATCTTTTAAAATTTCTTTGCAATATTTATAATCTTTGAAATAGTTAGAAAATTGTAGAAATTATCTCCAATCCTTTGAAATTAAGATCTGACAAAATAAATTCAATGTATCCCCCAAAGCTTTTTAGAAATCCTTTGAAATTTGTAAAATCTCAGGACTGCTGAAAATATCAACGTACTAAAAAAATGTATTCCTCTATTTCTTCTTTCAGAGTTAGGTAGACAGTTCGATTGCCTGCCGAATGGTGAACCTATTCCAGGTGTATCTCGTGCTAAATCATCTTCTTCTTCTGATAGAAGTTATTCACCCGAGAGGTTTCCTATTGCTGAGTCTTCTCTACGTGTCAGGTCCAGGTCTCCTTCTGCAGGGACTCATATTCCTTCCAGTTCTGTAGCTCCATCTGCAATGCTTCCTTCGCCTGATGGAAATGGTTGTGGACTTGACCAACTTCGATTTATTAGGCTAATTCCTAATATCCATTTGCGCCAGATACTCGAACTTCGAAGATACACTTTTCCTAGCAGTAAAGCAATTAAAATAAGAATAGCACGTGATAAGTATAAGCCGGTGGAGAACGTAGAACACATTGTATTATCAACATCTAATGGTGATGTTTTTGCCATTTTACGAACTTATGATATTCTGGCTGGAATATATAAATACATAGGTCACATGAGAAAACGTGTGAAAATAAACATGGAAAGCGGCATAGTTACTGAATTGAACGAACAAGAAGTAATTGGTATTCCAGTAGGTAACCAACGCACAATCATAAAGAGTTTTGAAGTACGTAATATAAACCCTGGTATAAACAACAATTTTTCACGCAATTAGTTGACATAAAAACATGTGAATGTGTAAAATATATTGTTTATGATCCGAAATCGGATGCAAGACTTAATTGTTACTAGTAATTACATTAAAAAGGCAATGTTTTATTGTTTGCGAGGTTTCCATCTTTCGTCAATACCCCTGTCAATCTTTTTGGAAGCATATTAAAATACTTCATTTTGATTCCATCACGAAAATATTTTACGAACAAAATTAAATAATCTTACAATCTTCAAAACCAGATACTTATTGTTTATAAAACGCTACAGGAAAACAGTAAGCGTTTTAATAAAACCATTTGATTAATAAAAAATTCTTCATTAAGATAAATTTAAATTTTCTATTCTTTGACAAAATTATATTCAAACAATTAGTTGTTCAGGGAGTTACATGATTTTGAAACCGTTATTGAATTGCAATGATTTTTGCAGGTGTAACGTACACTAAATACGTTTTCAAGTGAAATTAAAAAACAAAAATAATATTAAAAATGTGATTAAAAGAATAATAATAAATGATCGATTTAATTTTTTATTTAAAAGTGTTCATTCTTTTAAAATATGAAAAAAGTTATGTTATACAATATACATGGAAAAAAATCATCTCAATATAGTCAAATGTAAGTTTCCTTAGAGGTAAGTTAGACCTTACATTATTTATTTCCAGCGTAAAAATTTTAATTTGATCATGACATTATTTTTAGTCTACTTTATCTTCTATGTTACTTGAAAAATTATAAAAAATGATATTAAAAAAATAAAGTATGGACTTTAAAAAAAAATGAATTTCAATATTGATGAAAAAAACTCATAATTTTTTCAGTCTAATAAGATAAAGAATTGCATTTTCCTTTCATTATTCCAGAAACAGATGCTTGATATCATTTATAGCATTTTGTACATGACTGTAACTATAGCTTGAAGTTATTGTATAATCCAGGAAAAATTAAAACCAAACTCTGCTTTCTTTGCCTCAACTTTAGAAGTAGAGCATCTGGATATATTAATGCACTTTTCTTACTTGTGATGTTAACATTTAGGCCAAGGGTCTCGGCTGACTGCTCCGCGGCTTTGTAAAGGAGAGCTCCTTTGCAAATTTTCTCCTGGTATCTGAACCTTTTTAGGAAAGAGTCTCTGCTTATGTGAGCTATGTGTATGATTTTCTATGCTTAGATAGATCAAGCCGGTTATGAAGGCACTGGGTATTCAGAGCTTAGCATCTTCCTTCTCGACGTGAGGTGTATAATCACGAAGCGGACGAATTGCTATGCAAGCTATCACACAAACGCATGATCTTACGCATGGCAATATTAAGGGCGGTAAGCTCGTTCTTCTTCTATTGAACGACGTCAAACGACTACAGTAGAACCTAGATAACAAGCAGGTTAGTCGCAGATATCTTGTTCGGAGAGACTCATTCACTGATGTTACGTCTTGAATGGGGCTCTGTGCAGTTTTAAGGCAAGACCAGGTATCTCTTCGGTGTCAAAATGTCGAATAACACTTTTACTAAAAAGCTGAAGAGACTAAAAAATGAGTCACAGATCTCCTTCTGCTTGAAGCATCTACGGGACACTCACGCTTGATGGTCGATGCTCGATTTCGAGTAGTAAAACCACCAACACACATACCAATCCATAGCACACCAGAAATTGCTTTGTATCTGTACATCTAACAGATGAACTCAGAGGGATCGCTTTGTCCACCCTGAACTTCTGTGGAGGCTGCCGGAAGGCAGTGTTGGTGGGGGCGACACACAGTGGTCAAAAATCGGAAAAACTTGGCCAAAATTGAAAAAAAATTTAAGGTTTTTTTACTTAATAATGAATTTAAAAAATATATGGATAACTTATTTCTATATGCAATAACAATGCAATTTTTCTCACTCCATGATTGACTCTGAAAGTGAGAGTTTCACGAGTAATATTCAACGGGTTTGAAACAAGTGAAACATGCCTGCCCAAAAAAACGCATCACTTGTGAAAGAGTGAACAAATTTCCGGTTTTCAACATGGCATCATCTCTGAAAAATAAGTAGTTCAATATTATTTAATAGATAAATTATTATATTATTGACTTCAATTTATAAGAGCATGTCAAGTCGATTGAAACCAATGAAAGAAAAAACGAAAAGTCATACGATTTGATGAATATAAACCGCTTTTATGAATTAATATACAGGGTGGACACAATAGAGCTTACCAAAAAGTATGCAGCCTGGCATACATGCCCATAAGAATATCATTAACGCGTAAAAAGTGTTGGGTACTTTTTGGCAAGCCCAGCGTGTCCATTATGTAGTTACAATACGGATATAATACAGCCAAGTTTCAGTCCGATAAAAAATAATTTTAGTTGGGTTCGCTTAGCATATTCTGCCCCAATGCTTATTCAAAAAAAATATTGACCTTATATTATTGCAAACTGAACATAACCTTAACTCAAGCTTACTATTACGAAATGGCGACAAGTCGCTTTGCTAGTTTCACTTATTTCTTATTTTTTTAATCAAAAACATTTTTTAAAAGCTGCACCTGATAAAAAGACTTTTTAAATGATGAGGAAGAAATTATTTGATCTCCTAAAATCCAAATCACCGCGAAGCCAAAAAGGATGCTTAGAAATTATAGAAAAAAATGTTTCTGAAGAGCGGGGCATCGTTTACGAGATCTCAGCTATAGTGAAAAGAAATATAAAAGTATTGCTTACAAAAATCTAAAAGAAATGGCAGGATGCTAGTCGGAAGAAGAGGGCATTCTCCAAAATAACAAAGATCGGCTCGTTGCCATAACGGACCGATTGAACGGGAAGGATACTCTACAGAGTATCCTTATATTTTCCACATAGTATCCTTTCCGTATCATGCAACAAAAACTTAACAAAAAAACAGCAAGATCAACTTTTAAATTGGTGAAAATAGGATGCTAAAATTCCGCTGTAAAAAAAAACTATTGCAATTACTCCGTGACCTTTTAATGGGGATTTTAACGTAAAAACCGAATTCCGCCAATTTAAGAGCTGATCTTGCTGTTTTTAGAGTTTTTGTTGCATGCTACGAAAAGGATACTATGTAGATACTATAAGGGTACTCTGTATAATATCCTTTCCATTCAATCGGTCCGCTAGATACTGACGTATTTTTCGCTGACATCGATGAGGAAATGCATTCAGAAGCCGAGAAAAAACCTGGCCGGCCTTTTTCTGAATTTCAAGAGTCAAGTGACAGGACCAAACGAAGGAAAAACGAAGCTATTCGTCAACACCATAGCGCCAACAAACTAGGAGTTGCTACCCAAACAAAATTAAGAGAGCATGGAAAATTAAAGCCAGCAAAAGTTGTCCAAGATGTCGTCTTTAGAACTTCATCTAAAGCTTCTAAATATAGAAGATCTGTCAGCACTGACAACAATTGTAGATTGTACCCGCCTCATTATCTTGTTATCGATGCTAAACAAAAATGTTATTCAGATGAATCAGAAATCTCAGTATCATAATGTTGTGTCGAAGTGTAGTTGCAAGCGTTGTTGCATTATACAGATGAACACATACTTTCAATTGTTCAACTTGATGAGTTTGAAAGACTTTCGTCTGAAGAAGTGAATTTTTTAAGTTTGATTTGCAAATGATTTTGTGATGGAATTTCGGTTCAAAGCAAGTTAAAGCAAAAATTGACAGATGATCATGGAAGTGGATTAGACGAAAGTATTTTTTTCACTTCTCTTGCTCCCTTGTAGCTTAAATTGATCAATGTACTAACTGGGTATGATTGCAAAATTGTCTGGAAAAATCCGCGCCCTTCCATCACTAAATTTTTCAGACCAATTAAAATTGAATTTATTAGAGAAACGGTAGAAGTCAGAAACAAGAGGAACAGGTCGAAAAACAAACACGAAATCTAGAACCTTTTGAAAAACCATGCATGACCTCCTCGCCTGCTTCGCCTCATATAAGAATTCGGGCGCCACTAGCCTAACAAGACTAGAACCAATAAGATTGAGACGAGTGACTGATGGAAGAAGACGACTGCAATTCCAGTTCCCTGCCGCGTGATGGCACACAGTCGAGTTGAAAATGCGCTCCGACAACCAAGCAAGAGTTGATTCTTATACTCAATGGCATTTGGCGAAATAACGTAGAGATAAAAACAAAAATTGAGAACTGTATAGACAACATGCTTCATCGCATGGAAGCTCTTTTGACTGCTGAAGGTGGTCATACAAAATACTGATTTCAGTTAAAAATATTGTTACATTAAATACATGCTACAGTTCAATTTAAATCACAACTTTATGATAAAGGTCATTATATTATATATGATTCCTTACAATATAATAAAAACTATACAAAAATTAAACTTTATTGCATTTAAAATTGCAATAAACTAATTTTTTAGCTTTGCTTATATAATATGCCCAGGAACTGTAGTATATAACCGTAGTGTGTCGATCTCACTGGAAGTTCATTCCAACATACTGCTTTAAATCAGAACGCTAAACAATCTCTCTAACAAACACCTCAGGTGAAGAACTTTACACAGTAATCATGCAAGGCTACTCTCGTGAGACCATTATTATCTAAGGTGTTTCGTTTCACGCATCTCTTACTCTACTAACATACCTCTTCATAAACTTCTTATAAAATATTTGTCGCCATACCTTCCTATTCCGGCATCTTCCTATCGTTATATACAGTTTGTCATTCAAGCTCTAGTGTTCTCGGTCTGCATGAGGGTACGCTAACATATACTTTACCTAAATATACTTATGTCATCATAAGTGTATGATCATTTGATTGGCCACATTCTTTGATGACCTTCTTATTACTTACTTACTATCATTCCAATTATTCATGTCCCTGAAGTTATATATCTGCAATAATAATGTGTATGACTAATCGATAAAATGTAGCGTTGGTGCTAGCATTTCTACATTTTACGAAATACTTACTATCCCTGGTCGATTTTAAGATAGGTTAGACTAGCAGAAAATTCCGCGATAGAGTAGACGGTAGCTTGTTTTGGAGTATAATATTACAGATTGCTTTCTGCCATCATGCCAGACCCATCATTTGTATTCACTTTTATTCAGTGAGAACATATATGTGCAATATTACTTATCTGATTTTTTAATTTCAATAAAAAAGACTTTTTTACACAGTTTCCTTCAAACTAAACCTTAAGAACTAACATCAAGACTCAGCTTATATCTAAGAGCACTTCCTCTCCTATTTACAGCCTTTCTTCCTCCATTTCTCTTCGTCTTTCGTTCTCTTCTTCTCTTCTTTTCCATCTTACCCCAAAATCCCTTCACACATGCTACTTTCCTTTTGCCCCCTGTAATGTTTTAATAACCATTGCAACGAGTAATCCACCCTGGCATCCCCTTCCCACACAATTCACACATCCTTTTCTCCCCTAAGGACCAGAAACTAGTAAAATTCTCTATTCGCCTGCATTAAATCTTTGTTATAAGCTCCCGACTTCCTTTCCCTCCTTTCTAACATAACTATTGCGTTCTATCCCCGGACATAATACACCCATGGTTTCAGTTAAGCCTTGATTCTCTTATTCTGTCCTCCTCTGCTACCTTCTTTCTCTCTCCATGCTGTTTTTCTTATCGTCCAATATACATTCCTTCCGGTTGCCTCCTGCACACTTCATCAATCTGCAGTAAATTCGTTCTAAAATATGTTTCTCTTTTAACATGTATCCATGTTGTCCTTCTTCGTCCAGTTCTTCTTAAGCAGCTTACTCCTAACCCCTCTCCATTAAATTTTATATTTTCTAACCTCAGTGCCGCTTCAAGTGCCTATCCTGTATGCTATTTACCACCTCACTTTCCGTCCGTTCCCACACCATCACTCCATAAAATACGATAATCATTACTAACCTGTTTTATCACCACATTTGCCCTTTTCACTCTCTCTTTAATATGATCTTTTACTCTGCCATTTCTCCAACATAAGAATCACAGGTATACAAACACCTTTAACTCCTGCTTCACGTTTCCCTTTCACTTTCATTTACCTACTTTATCACTTCCAACTCCTTTGCTGAAAATTATAACTTGATCATTTTTCGCATTAAGTTCTAACCTATTCTTTTCCAGGTATTTTCTCGATCCTAGCTACCTATTCATCCAGAAACCAAACGAAATTATATCCCCTTACACTCTTGATCAAGCCTGTCTTTACTGCTCCCTTTTCCAGCGCCTCCCACATCCTTCCCCTATCCACCAAAGGAAACACGCCCTTAAGGAGATTTATCATTCTGGAAAAACGGTATTTCCTTTTAAAGCCGCAATTTTGAATATTTTTTTCTGCTTTTTTGTATTCAGCATCCAAATGTTGGTCTACTTTTCTGACCAGCGCCGGTTTTTGGATGAAATGTTTATATTTTGTTTAATAATAAAAAAGAAGAGAAAAATAGAGAAAAATTTCAGTGACACTCACAGTAAACTCTCGCAGCTTTCTCATCGAACCACGTAAAACTCTAGAGGCAGGCACCCTAGGGCGCGTCAAATAGCGCGTCGAGATACTCGTACATCATGATCTTTTGATTGTCATGAGATGCAGGTCAGTTACAAATACTTAAAGTATGAAAGCATGGGTTGATTCAATTTTATTTAACAGAATTAGCTTACTCATATAGTTCGAAGTAAGTGAAAACAAGATTCATCAAAATCGGTTAATATTTGCAGTAATAATAGAAATATTTAAGTGCACACGACAGTGTAGCAAGTTACGTCGTAGCGTTTCGAACCATGCGGAACGAACTATCCTTTCATTGACAAGAGATTCATGCCGATTACGAAACCTAACATTTAATAGGAAGACTGGATACAATTTTAATTACTAGAAGTTGTTATCTTCATATAATTGGAAGAAAGTAAAAAACATATACCGGAAAATCGGGCAATGATTGCAGTAAGAATAGAAACGTTGAAGTCCATTCAAAAGTGTAGCTTTGCCCACAATTAGACACGGAGCTTGACACCTACTCCCTTTAGCTGAATAATAAGTATTTTAACTAAACTGCTGATTAAAAAGTGTTATTAATTTCGAATAATAAGATTTACTGAATAAATTAGCAGTTTTCTAGTAAACAATGTTAGAAAACCTCACTAAAGTAGTTACCGACGTCTTTGGACAAAAATTATAATTTTCATCTTGTGCACTTAGTTGAATTTTAAATTATGAACTTTGAAATAAAATTAAACGAAAAATGGGGCTGAAAAGATGATTGTAATTATGCTATCCATATATAAACGGAAAATATAATTTAAATGTATGTTTTTGACAGATGTATAGCATCCTTGAATCGCAGATTGCCACACCTCCATATTCGGGACATATCACTTTGCGAGTTTACAAGTTAGAATCCAGGTTTCAGAAAAATATTTACATTGAAAAGAAACAGCATATTCCGATAATTAGTCCATTTAATTTTATTGGAGGTAGATCTTCTGAATCATCATAAAGTTTCCACATAAATTGTTATATATGGATGACAAATGATAATTAAAAAATTTTTATCACAATTATTACATTTTTTCAAGCGATATTACACAGCAAACACATATATTTCAAATGTGGTTCATAAATGATAATTAATTAACCTTTAGTTAACAGGACAATGTAATTCGTTACGTTTTCAAGGTGACACAACTATTTCAAATCCCGTACAGTTGTACAAATTTGCTACAATTTACAATTTCAGACTGGCCTGAGGCACACTATACAAACTATACACTCTAATGTCACTACATAAAAGTAAATATTTTCTTTAATTGATCTAAAGTAGAATAAAAACGCTGCAAATAATTGAAAAGTATAATTATCCGTCGACGGAATTTTTTTTCAACCTTTTAATAAACATTATCTGCCGTCGGACAATTGGATTTTTCGATTGTTTGCAGCGTTTTTATACAAATTTAGGTGAATGATATCTTGGGGGTTTACTGTAGGTGTACAAGATGAAAATTATATTTTTTATCGGAGAAGTCAGTAATTGCTTTAGTGAGCTTTTCTACGATTGTTAACTAGAAAACTGATAATTCATTAAGTAAAGCTTATTATTCGAAATTAATAACATTTTTTAATCAGCAGTTAAGATAAGGCACTTATTATTTAGATTAAGGGAGTAGGTGTCAAGCTGGGTGTCAAGTTACCGGAAAAGCTGCAGTTTTGAATGGACTTCAACGTTTCCATTCTTACTGCAATTATTACGCGATTTTCCAGTATATGTTTTTCACTTCCTTCCAATGATATGAAGAAAACAACTTCCAGTAATTAAAATTGTATCCAGTCTTCCTTTCAAATGGTAGGTTTCGTAACCAGCATAAATCTCTTGTCAATGAAAGGATAGTTCGATCCGCATGGTTCGAAAGGCTACGAGGTATCTAGCTATACTGTCGTGTGCACTTTAAAATTTCTATTATAACTGGAAATATTAACTGATTTTCATGAATCTTGTTTTCACTTTCTTCCAATTATATGAATAAGCTAATTCTGTTAATTGAAATTGAATCTATTTATGCTTTCATATTTTACGTATTTGTAACTGACCTGCATCTCATAACAATCAAAGGGTCATGATTTATGAGCATCTCGGCGTGCCATTTGACGCGCCTCAGAGTGCCTGCCTCTTGAGTTTCACAAGAGTCGATGAGAATGCAGCGATAGTCTATACTGAGTGTCACTGAAATTTTTCTCTATGGTTCTCTCCTTTTTTATTATTAAAAAAAATATAAACATTTGATCCAAAAACCAGCACCGGCCAACAAAATAGAACAACATTTGGATGCCGTATGCAGAAAAGCAGGAAAAAATATTCAAAATTATGGCTTTAAAATGAAATCCCGTTCGGCCAGTCTAATAAATGCACGCGAGCCGCTACCTCAAACTTGAAAATTATCCCCATGTATTACTCAACAAAGATTTTCTCCTACAACTCTGAATTGTTTGATTTCATATTTTAACCACAGAATATAAATGTCTAAATACAGAATCAAATAAAGAGCTTTTTTCTAGAAATGGTCTGGTTCCTGTTTCATTTCAATTAATTAAAAATTGATACATTTTATGCGCCTGGGAAGTAGCCAACCGCCACCATGAGTGCACTCATGGCGAATGGAATATTGGGACTTGTGTCTCGATATGAAACGGCAGGTGGTCTGGAGTGTTATTTTTTCGACAATACTTTGAACATCGTAAAACTCGAATAGAGCCCAGGATTAGGATTGTTTAAATAAATTATAAATAATTAAATATTAGGAAATTTAGTTTTAATGTTCTGCATCCGGTACATTACATAAGTACGAGTCGTTTAAAAAAAGATAGAAGAAATTCGGTTAATGCATTTAAATTCTGCACATAACTCTTTTCTCTCTTCTTCAATTGTACGACAAAAAATACTGAAAAAACTGTGTCCAGAATTGGAAATTGTTGAATCGAAAAAGTATGGAATGTTCATTTATTTTATTTTCAAGGTTACAACTTCAAGGCTATGCAATTCACAGTCTTTTCTTGAGCAATTCCTTTTTCACAATTTTTAATTCATTTCTTATTTTTATCTATATTTTTATTGGTTTTGAATACAACTGCTTGTGTCACAATAAATGTGCTCTGAATAATCATGAAAATGTGCAATAAATGTGCTAAAATTGATGAAATATTTGCTTCGAGATTCATATTTTTTGGTTAACTTTCAATGCTTTTCATTCGCAAAATTAAAATGATATTCACAGAAAGTGCAGAAGCCTACTTTTTCTAGGTAGGGATCGAGCCATAGAATTATAATATTAAATGGCACAATGTGGACAGTTTATACTATGTTAAAAATTTACAAAAATTATAGATATATTTCCAATTGATTTACAGACTGGAGTTTCTACGAAATAAATCAATAGTAATAAATTTTATTTACAACGAACCCTCACCCCCCTCCCCCTAAAGCCGCAGCGGCCCAAATATGACCCAAAAATAAAAAACTACATTTTTGCGTTCATTATTGTTACTTTTTGGCAATTATTCGTCGTTTTTTCATACAAATAATTTATAATGGACAATTTTAATATTTCATATGACTTTTTAAACAATTTTGATTTGCTTCAAGAAATATTAATTATTTAACAATTATTTAATCAGTGTTTCAGCTAAATTAGACAATATATTCGGTCTTACGGTCAATGATAATGTCAAAATAAAAGCATCCGAAATAACATGTAAAAAACATATTTATTTCTTTTAAAAAATCCTCAACTTTTCGACCAACACTGCGGATCTTTTTCAAGAGTCGATATACATATATATCTATTGATTAAAGCCTCAAAGATATTGGAGAGTTTTAAATAATTTATGCTTTGATAAATTTGGTTTATATCAAGTCAACTCAATTTATTCAATCTTATATTCTCAAGCTTTGGCGCGCCTTTTCATTAGAGGTTTATTAATAATTGTCACCTCTGCAATTACGACTTTTCATAAGAGTCAGTCTTGTATCGTCCGCCTGTAAACGTCGTTTCAATCATGTGACATTTTCATAAATTATTGGAGCCTCTCCAATATCTTTGAGGTTTCAATCAATATAAATTTTTATACTTTCAAAATATGTTTTTTGTATGGCACTGTTCGTTTTTTATAAAATATGACATTGCTTCTCGACTCAGGTATGTTTCAATATAAAATTTCTTATTTTGTTCAAACCAATATCCTTTTTACGACACTAATTATCACAACGTTTACGCTCATACAATTTTTTATTAAATTATCGATATGTATATCAACTCTTGAAATGACCTGCAGCGTTGGTCGAAACGTTGAGGATTTTTTAAAATAAATTGATACAAGCCGGTTGTGTTGGTTGTGACTCGACTTGATTTACAGTTGAGTGAGGTAGAGATATGTGATGGCGTTGATCTGGAGTGCGTGACTCGGCTGGTGCTGGAGATCTTCCCGGGCGTGGCGAGCCAGTCGTACCCTTCTGGGTAGAGCTACTTTACCACGACTTCTCTGCGGTAGGTGGCGAGCCGTCGAACGCTCCTGGGCAGAGGCTATAGGCCACAAAACTGCGCTGACTTCTCTGCTGCACCACGGCTTCTCTGCTGCAAGTTGATCGAGAAGCGGTGCTCGGACCGGCAGGTCCTGGTTGTTCTTCCTCAGGAACTCGTCCAGTTGGACCATTGACTGGGACGAATATTGCTGGCTCATCGTCGGCGGCAGGGAGATACGAGGGGCCAGCAAGAGGGACCAGTAGAGGGGCCAGTAGAGGGACGATATTCCTCTGGAAGAATAGCCTAAAGGGCTTCGCGTAGGGGGGGGGGCAAGCGAGGGCGGAATCGGGTACGCTTGCCGAGAAGGGTACAGGATTTACATTTTCCAGGCAAACGTCTGGAGGAAGATCAGAGAAAAGAGAGAAAAAGACGAGCAAGCACAATCGGAGTCGCAAGCAAGGCTTACCGGTCCTCGAAGAAAGTTTAGCAAAAGGCAACCGGAGCTGCGAGAAAGATTAGCCCCCTTGGAAGAAGAGAAAAGAGAGGGCGACCAGAGCTACAAGAAAGCTTACCGTACACGAGAGAGAGAGTTGAGGAAGAAAGGATTCGACGAGGGGAGTGAGCTTGGAGGATGAGGATTGTGTTTATATTCGAAAGCACTTTATTCTCAAAATATGGTACAAGTACCGAAAGCGACCAGGGTACTGTGGTTACCCAATTGGAAGCCCGAATAGAAGTGTGTGCCTTCGCTTGCACGCACCAGCTTTTATTTCCGCTAGCCGAGAGGCGGGCCAGTCGGCGATTGGCGCGGTTTTCTTGGCCACTCGCGTCGCTGATGGACGGGCGCAGCGGCTGCCCAATCCATCCTTACGCTACGTAATGGTGAGCGCGCAGCTCAACGTCGAATTTCGTAGCGCAATGGTGCGTCGTGCGAAAATTCAAAATAACGAAGTTTAAAATACAAAAAATTAAAATGCAAATAATTAAGGCGGAGTAAAAGAAATAAGCAGATCAAAATATACAATGACACAAAGTGAAAATGGAAAGATTAAAATACATAAAATACGAGAAAAGCTATAAGAATAAGCTATAAAATATCGCAAAGAAAAAAAATATGTACGTAAAAGAATACAAAACATCGAAAGGCAAAGTAAAGGTTAAAAGTATACGAGACACAATATACAAAGTAAAAATAGAAATATAAAAACTAGATTATGCGTAAAAATTATCTTGTCACAACCTAACCCTGATTTTGTTATAAACAAAGAAAGCGGATAAAATAAAATACGAGAATTCGTATATTTTACGTTTGAGTGTCACTGGCTGTTTTTCCGCGTGGAGGGAAGAAAGAGAGAAGGAAGAGAGAAAGCGAGTTATGACGCGAGGTGAGTCATGCCTGACGCGTGATGGGGAAACCTTTCATCACAGCTGCGCCAGATGTGACTTTATTACTCTCTTTCTTCCCTGCAAGAGTTTACAACTCGGGGAGAAAGTGGCAAGACCGTTGAATAGCCACTTGAAAGTGATGTAGCCCGAAAGGTTTTCCCAGGTCTAGTTTATGTTTAGTAAACACGACCGGGGAATCATTCCGAGCAAATTAGTTTCGAGTGGTTGTCAGTATGGGGACTATATTAAAAGAAATATGTTTTTTCATGTTATTTCGGATGCCTGTATTTTGACTATATCATTAATCGTTAGACCGAACATATTGCTGAATTTAGCTGAAATACTGATTAAAAATTAAAACGTTCGAAGAAAGGAAAAACAGTTTTGGATCTGCTGTATTTATAAATGTTTTGTATAATTGTTAATTATTTAATCCTAAGCAATGCAAAAATAATCGTATTTTATGATTGAAATGTAATTGTTTGTCATTATTTAGAGTAATACATTTTTCTTAAAACTTGATGTAATCATTTAAACAATAAGTAATTGTATATTTACCAGATTTTTAAAAATTGAGCCTGAGATGTCCACTTTTTCTAAATTGATATCCTATGCTACGCTTATAATTAATAAGACTAGCAAATTCTCGATGGTTTACATGAAGAAAACAATAACAAAAAGTTGCTTAGGATACCAATTTAGAAAAAGTGGACATATTTTCCTCACTTTTTAGTAATTTAAAAAATAAACAATAAATAATTGTTTGAATAATTACATAATGTTTCTCAGAAAAATGTTCAATTACATAGTCTTAATAACAGATCGAGAGAGTTTTTGGTCAGAAGTTTTTGCCTTCGAGGGAAAAAGAATGATTCTCGTAGTACTGGAAGATATTAGGCGAGAGGAAGGGTGTCTGCAGGGGTTGCGAACGGTAATAAAGTAGGATAATAAAACAATTTGAGGGGGTGGGTGGTAACGTTCGTAAAATACATCTTCGGGTTTAAAAAGGTACTGCATGAAACGGTCCCAGATAATGACCGAAGAGCAGGTCGTGGTAGATTACAAAATCCGGACTGCGGAAAGGAAAGAAGAGAGAATACGAGGGAAAAAGCGTCTAGTACAAGTTAGGTGGTTTTTTGATGCTAAGGTAAAAAGAGAAAGTCGACGGGGGATTGGAGAGGAAAAGGTTATAGAATATAATAGTAGAGATAGTGGGGGAACAAAGGAATGAAAAGGAGGAGAAGCCGGGTAGAGAAAGGATAAGGGCTATTGAGTTAAGGGTGGGGAGAAAAGAGAAGGCAGACAGGAGGATGTGGAAGCGCCGCAAGAGAGCATATGCTAGGTTGAGGGCAATATAGCGAAAATTAGCCTGGAGGGAAAAATACACAGGTAGTATGTACAGGAGTTTTACATTATGGAAATAGTGTAGATACGTGAGTATAAAGGAAGGAATGGGCTATAAAAAGAGTCATAGCGGCCAAAGTAGTATAGGTGGAACCTCCAGGAAGAGGTGAGAGTGAAGGAGAAAGGCGGACTAGTGGGGGAATCATAAAGGGGGTTAGGGGTGGAGCGGTGAGTGAAGTTAGTCGAGACGAAGAGGGGAAGGGTGTGAAAATAAGGGCGGCTAAGATAGAAGAGGTAACGTGCAAGTTCGTGACAGTGTACAATCAGGATGGGATAAAGTCGTGTCTTCGTTATGTAATCAACCCAATGCAGAGTATGAAAATTAAATTCCTTAATATTTAATGAAATATACTATACTATTACTATTACTATTACTGTTGCTGTCTATTTCTATCTTATTTCTTGTACACTGACACTGATAACCCCTCTTGTCACCCTCCTGGGAATGCCTTACACTTCCATGTTTTCTTCACTACCTCTCTCAGCCTCTCCCTAACCTCTTGTGTGATAAACATTCACGCTTCGTCCTTTACCCCCTCCAGCCACCCTCCCTTTGACAATCTTAACTTTTTTACATGTTTCTCTATCGACTTGCCATTCAACGTCTTCATCACTGCCTTTCTCGTTCTTCTAGTTCCACCAGCTCTCTTTTGTGAATCTGAGCCCTGAGACAATTCTTTATAAAACTTGCTCGACTCCTAAATTTATTTCTTCTCGCTTATCCCCACTCTACGTATTCATACTAAACCTATCCATTTTCTTCCACACGTTCCTCTCTGTTTTTACTGTCAAACTCCTCTTCCAGATATGTTTCCAAGACCGGTCCTTTTTCTTATAATAAATCCAAATCCATTCCACATTTCTACTTAATCCTTTTTTATCACATTTCCTCATTTCACTGTATATACTTTTTCTTCACATTCCTTTTTATTTTTCTGCATTTCCTATTATGCAACGGCTTCATGATTCCACTTATCTTCTTTATAAATGTCTTCCTTCGCACACACATTTTTATTTTATCTTTCAAATTGTCCAATATGTCTTGCACCAACTTTCTTTAAGTACGTATCTTTTCTTCCTACTTCTCATACTGGTTTATCTGATAGTCTGATTCTACCCTTGTTTCCACTTCGAATCTCCACGTCTATTTATACTCTTTCATATTAATGACTACATAGTCTATCACGTACAAACCTATCTTACTTAAAAATGTGTATTCTACCTTTACATAACCTGTTGCTATTCAATTCACTAGTGCCCAGACTCTATCATCCATCTAGCCCCGTAGAACATTTATCTTTGCATTTGTAAGCTAATCCTACGATTGACTTTCAAAGCTATCCCTTCCCTGTCAAGGCCCCCTTTCCATTATCGCATTAGTCTCCCCCTACAGTACCACCATACCCCTGCTCCTTCGCCTAGCAAGTATTTGAAACTTTCTGTAATTCTTTTCATCCCATTCTTATTGTACACTGTCAAGAACTTGCACGTTACCTCTTCTATATTAGCCGCCCTTTTTGGCGCACCCTTCCCTTCTTCGTCTCGACTAACTTCACTCACCGATCCATCCTAAACCCCCTTCATAATTCTCCCACTAGCCCTTCTTTCTTCTTGACTCTCACTTCTTCCTGGAGCTTCCACCTATACTGCTTTGGCAGCTTTTACTCTTTTTCTAGCCCATTCCTCCATCTCTACTCACGTATCTACATCAATCCCACAAAGTCAATTTCTGGACATACTACCTGCGTCTTTTCCCCTCCAGCCTAACAATCCCTATATTGCCCTTAACCAAGTATATGGTCTCTAGCGGCGCTTCCACACCTTCCTTCCTGTCTTCTCTTTTCTCTCCATCCTCAACCCTATTGCCCTTATCCTTTCCCTACCCGCCCTCTACTCCTTTTTATTCCTACGCTCTCCCACTATCTCTACTATTACATTCTATACCCTTATCCAAATTCCTTTCCAATCGTTCTCCCCCCTGTTTTTTTAAACAAGGCTTTTTTAAAGAAGGACATTATATTATATGCCTTCCGTGTTATTTTGTTTTATTTAAACATAATCGCTACCGCAGTTTTTTCCAAAAACCATTGACTGACTCTTAGTTATCAAAAGCTCCTCTTTCTCAATTGTGCTAGACGCTCTGTCCCTTGTGTTCTCTCTTTCTTCGTTTCCGCAGTCCGGATTTTTTAATCTATCACGAACTACTCTTCGGTTATTAACTGGGACCATTTCATGCAGTAACTTTTCAAACCCGAAGATGTCTCTCACGAATGTTGCCACCTACCGCCTCAAATTGTTTCATTATCCAAATTTTTACCCTTTGCAGCCCATGCCGTCACCCCTTTCTCTCCCTTAACATCTTCCAGTACTACGAAAACCATTCTGCTTTCCCTCGAACGCATAAACTTCTGACCAAAAACTCTCCCGATCTCTTGTTAACCTAACCGCACTTTCTCCCTTCACCCAAATCGAACCCTCACACTCCCCTCACCCTTTAAACACAAATTCCGTAAATTTTTTTCCCCACATGTCAGCAAACATGTTCTCACTACCGCCAACAACATGAAATTTGCCTTAGTAGATCTATATTAATTTGCCAAACACATATGTCCATTTACTAACAGGTTGAAACTGACTTTCAAAAAAGGGGGAGGGTCGGTAAGGCCGGTTTTTGGCCTAATTTATTTTTGCACCAAAAAATCTGAAAAAATCATGGTAGTATCTTATAAGTATCCCGAGTCGATTGCACGCCAAACGGACTACCCCCCCGCCACCCCCACCCCACTACAAATATAGGAAACACCACTACCCACCAACTGTATTTTCGAGAGATTTGACACTCTTAAACATGTATTCTGAGGTTAGCTCGGGTTTACTATGGTTTTCGGGGTCGCCGAATACAAATCTGGCGTCCCTTGACTTTTATCGCGTCAGGTTCAAGGTCATTGGAAGGTCAAATCGAAAGAAAACGGTTAAAAAATCCAAAAAATACGTTATAGGTTTTTGGAGTCGCTAATTACGAATCTGACATCCGTTAAACTCTATCGCTTCAGGTTCAAGGTCATTTGAAGGTCATTTGAAGGTCAAATCGAGAAAAAACGGTAAAAATTTTTTTAAAAATATGTTATAGGTTTTTGGGGTCGCTGATTGTGAACCTGGTGTCTGCTGACCTTTATCGAGTCAGTTTCAAGGTCATTTGAAAGTCAAATCGATAAAAAACGCTGAAAAAAAATATATGTTATAGGTTTTCGCGGTCGATAGAGGTCAACGGATGCCAGATTTGTAATCAGCGACCCCGAAAACCTATAACATATTTTTTTTCAGCGTTTTCTCTCGATTTGACCTTCCCATCACCTTGAACCTGACGCGATAAAGGTCAGCGGACACCAGGTTCGTAATTAGCGACTCCAAAAACCTATAACGTATTTTTTTGGATTTTTTTACCGTTTTCTCT
>NC_046662.1:61737537-61748986 GCF_010883055.1 Belonocnema kinseyi | reverse complement strand
TATATTTTTATTATATATTATATATAATGAAATATTATATATTATATAATTTTTTATTAGGGTAATGTACCCAATCATTGACAGGTTAAGGCAAGCTTCAGGCTTTGAGGAAGAAATTAATGTCAGAAACTGTATGTGTGATAACTGTAATACTAATATGTACAGTGCTAATATAATAGCGTATCGAATTCTAAGCTTTAATTACCTTAATATATATTAGAAACTGAACAAATAATTAAAATGAGCTCATTAGCCTAAAAATTTAATTCTTGGCATGGTTGACGCAATTCTTGGCAGGGATGGCCCCAATTATTGGCACCCTGGTCATATAAAGATGAAATGGTGAAGAAATCAGACCAAATTAAACTTTAATAGTTTCACTATAAAGTGAATAGTGAAGAGAAACATTGTTTATCAATTATTTTTCATTTATAAAAAATAGTCTGGCTTAAATTACTTAATTATCAGCATCTATCTAGTCCAAATTTAGAGGTTGTGATCCTCGGCTTCTTTTGACTGCTTTAGCAGAGTTAGTAGTATCCGTTTTCGTTTTAGCTTTTTAGGTTCATTAGTCTTATTTTTATTTATTATTTTTCAATTAAGTTTTCCTAATTCCTTATCCCTCCATGCCTGCAATTTTAAAGCATGAATGCCTTTTGTGTTCCTTTTCGTTTTGACGTTAGAGGGAAACGCAAATAATCATGCATATTTCTGTTTTTTACACATTTTAAAGCAATTTTTTGTACGTGTTAGGTTGAAATCGCTCTTCGTCTCAAATCTGCAGAATCGTGTAATGTTGAATCAATTGCATGCTAACCTGAAAACTGGTTACAAAACACTACATTTCTCTCTACACTATTTTAATCAGCCTTATTATTATTTAACATATTTTTAGAAGAGTTAAAAATTACAACCGAGATTCTCTTTCGATATGTTAATCAGGGAGTAATTTTTTTGGACAGCCTAGTTGTGAGTAATACATTCGACTGATTTGTGTTTGAGTCTACATTGCTAAATTACGAATTTACTCTTATTTCTGAATAACATATATCACTTAATATAATTACTTACTTCTTTTATGTACCGCTCCAGTAATTTACTTTAAAATATTGTTTTTACCTTTAATTCGGTTTTTCATTCTCCATTTTACAGAACAACAAACGAACATAACCATACTTTTTCCGATTGCCAAGAATAGAAATCATTGTAAGAGCATACCATTCAATTTTTGGCAGGGGGTGCCAAGAATTGCATACAGTGCTTCAGATTGAAAATTCATTGGCACCTCCTATTAATTATTGAATAAATTATAGTTAAATCATAGTTATTTTTTATTAACAATTTTAACATTTTCTCAAAATATGCTCAAAAGAAAATAGTCACTTCCGTTGATAATAACGTTCCTAGGGGTGGATTGAAAACTGCAATTATCTAAAGATTTTCTTTAGCTAACCTGAAAATTCTTGGCAGCCTAGAAACTAGGCTGAATTTTGTAATTTTAAAACACATAAATTATTGTTTAGCATAAGATGAATACATTTTACTACGAACAAATGTCTGCAATATTGAAAAAAATGATAAAAAATTTTCTATTTATTTCTATTCTCTTATTATTTCACAAGATCTAGAGAACGGTGCCAACATTTGGGGGGGGGGGCACCCAAAATTAGCGCTCTTACCTTAACAGGCCAAAATTCTTTAACAATTCATTTTAAAAAAATATATTTTTCAACAAAAACTTAAGGTGTGAAGCTTTCACTCGAACATAATCGTTTTGTTTCTAAGAGGTCAAGAGTTTTATTTATAGAAATATAGAAGTGTGAATGGCGCGCCGATTAATTATAGTTGCAATATTTCGGAGTTTTTGGAGAGGACATATCATGTTAGAAGTTTTTTTAAAATAGTAAATGATCGAATTGTGTACATATTAAAAAATCCCAATAAAATTGTTTGATTAGACCAAAATTCGAAGAGCAACATTTTAGTTCTTTTCCGAATTTTTAGTTTTAATTCTGATTTTGACGGCATCGTTTTTTTAAGATAACCATCTGCATGACCTAATTGCCGAGTAAGAAAAGCAAGTGTCACAGTAAATATTTAATCGTTAATAAATTTTTCTCTCATGAAATAGGTAATGACTTGAGACGATATTAGTTTTATCTGATAACTGAAAATGGCGGATTTGTTAAAATTTCTTATTATTTTTGGACACCCTGAATAAAAAAACAGAACATGTTAGTATACCGATTTAAATTCTTTGCCAATCATCTTGTAATTTCTTATCATTTTTTAATTAATATGCATAATCTTACCTGAACGGCTCGCATCTTAGTCGCAGATATCTTGTTCAATGTCGACAGATTTGAAGGCCAAGTCCCTCAAAAAAGATTTAATTTTTTTTAACCCTTCACTGAGACGTATTTACTTTCCTTCCATTCCCACACCCCCTCTTCATAAAATAAGACACTCATCATTAGCTTTGCTAATTCTGCAGACGCATATATTGTGAACAGTGCGCCTACCAGTCCAAAAGACCACTTGCGTCCTTCGTGAGATTCCTTTCCCAACAGATCGTTCCGCAGCTTTTCGCCAACACCATCGCGTATGCTTTGTTCGCCGTATTTATTATATTAACTCTTCCATAACATTCCTGCCTATCCCAATCGCCTTTCTCATACAGTGATAATATTAACCACTATTTCCATGCTCCTGGGAATCCCTGACACCTCTATTCTTTCTTCATTACTTCTTTAGCCTATCCTAACCACTTGTGTAATAAACCATTCTCTCTAAAACGCCCTCCTCTACGTACTTGCTATATTCTCTCTTATTTTCACTCCCCTAAATATAAAAGATATTTTTTACAGTTTGAAAATTGAATTGTTTTCGAAAATCTCATTTTTTAAAATGGTTCATTTTTGAGCGATTTCCGACTTTCATGCAAAAACAAATATATTAAAATAATTAATATTAAAGGCTACAAACTACAAAGGAACAATTTATTTTTCACAAATTATAAGCTCACAAGGATTCACAAACGGAAATAGTGATTCTGCAAAAATACATTATGTAAATCAAAAGGCTCTAAATCCATCGTCATCTTCCGTGCTTTGCTTTGAACGACGTGAATATATTTATTACATGTATTCCTCGTTTTCTTGTTTCAGAGTTAAGTAGACTGTTTGAGTGTTTACCTAATGGTGAAGCTATTCCTGGTATTCCTCGTGGTAAATCATCTTTTTCTTTTTCTTCTGAAAGAAATCATTCACCTAATGGGTTTCTTCCTACTGTCAAGCCTCCTCTACGTGCTTGGTCCAGGTCTCGTTCTGCGGGAGCTTATATTCCTTGCAATTCTATAGCACCAAAAGCAAGGCTTCCTTCTCCTGACGGAAATAGTTGTGGACTTGAGCGGCTTAGATTTATTCAGCTTATTACCAATTTCAATTTCAAATGGATATTCGAACTTTGAAGATACACTTTTCCTAACGTGAAATAAATTAAAATAAGAATAGGTTGTAATAAGTATGAGCCGTTGCCAAACGTAGAACAAATTGTATTATCAAGATCCAACGGTGACGTCTTTGCACAATTTATTCACTTAAGAAAATGTCAAGCTATAAAATGTATTGTTTATGATTAGAAATCGCATGAAAGTCTTGTAACTAATAACTACATTTAAAGGCAACGACTCATGGTTCTCGAAGCTTTAATCTTTCTTAAATGACTCTGCAAATTTTCTTCCGAAGCAGATTAAAATAATTCACCTTCATCTTCTTACGAAAATCTGTTGCAAAGGAAATCACACAGCCGCACAATCCTAAGAAACAGGAATGTACTGTTTATAACCCTCTACAAGCTGTATCTGTTGACCGATCAAAAAAAGTTGTTAAGAAAATTACTCAAGTAAACGAGCTATTAATTACGATTAATTTATTAATTTCATTTAATTATAAGAATTTACAGAAAGGGCCCTTCATTACAAATAAACTTATAAAGTAATTGAAAGGCCAACTTAAATTTAAATCAGCTGAACGAGTATGATGCCCGATTTAGGATTTTATGCAGAAATCGTAAATCAGCAAAAACGAATTTAGTACACATTTTAGCAATATTAAGTAGCGCTCTAATCCCTTAGTAGTCGTGTTCGCGTCTGTTCAAAGCAACGTTTAGATGACTGAACCATATTCTATAAGTGGCCGAACTAGTGAGAAGTAGAGAACCTTTAACGCAAGTGGGTTTCTGAGTTGAGAAAGCATTTCTAATGAGATCTAGGGGACTTGTTTGCAGCCGCAGAAACCTGATCATCGAAAGATAATGTCTCATCAAGGTCTAACCCAAGGTCACGCACGCGTGTCACACAGTCCAGCACCCCCCCCCCTTGATGAGATAGTTTTACATAGGACAGTGTTTTTTCCTAGAAAATGATATGACTACATATTTTTTAATATTAATCTGCATCCGATTTAGAGTGCACCAATCTTGAAACCGATCACTTGATCAATACTATCAAGATGGGAGTTTATTTCTTTGTAAAATGTAATGTCACCGGCGAAAAGAAAAGAAAAATTTAATAAATATACCGATATCGTTAACGTGAGGGAGGAATAGGGAAGTGTATACATGCGAGCCTTGTGGTAGACCAGACGAGGCGAGAAACACTTTAGAGAATTTCCCATTAAGACGTACTGATTAAAATCTACTATCCAAATAGCTAGAAAGCAATAAGAGTAAGTTAGAATTATTCTTAAGAGATCTGAGCTCAGTCACTAGAATGCGGTGGTCAACTGTGGCAAACAGTTGGTGTTTTTCAAAAAATTAATTTCAGTTTTGATTAGTCCCCTGTATATTAACAACTTCTTGATTAGTGGACCTAGATTTTTTTAAAAGTTTGCAAAGTTTTTGTTAGATTATTTTTCTGACGGATTTACGTTCATTCAGTTTCTTTCCATACTTTGTTGTATATAAATCAAATATGGAGTCCCCGAAAATGTCCGTTTATACGACACTTGTACCTTCATTCTGTTAAATAAAAACAAATTATTGAAACAAGTTTCATTATATCATTTACACAAGAGACTCTTTGTCATCATCTAAAGTGCTATCCCCATTTTTTCCTTTTTCTCGTATTGTTTGGACAAAACGTAATTTGAAACCATGATATATATATCCTTAATATGAAATCTCTAAACGATATTGTCGATTTCGCTTGTCACACTACTCGATTTTAATTGCTATATGCGTGAGACACGAGTTGTGAATGGGTTAGACAGAGTTGGAAAATATTGAAAAAATTGTCACGATTGCTCGTTCTTTGATAGCTACACGCGTCCGAAAGGGACATTCGTGAATCCCCGTGAGTTAGACAGTAATGGATTTGATTGACGTCCCTCGGCTACGGTGCGCGTCTATACTTGATTCTTAAATACGTACACGAACTAGAGCCAATGAGCGACGCACAGTTCAAGCATGCGCAAGGATTTTTGGATCACTGTTGGGAATAATAATCGAATAAAATTTCGAGGTCGACAATACTAATCAACGCTTCTCATTTACCACCACCTTTCCACCCGTTCCACTGCAATCGCAATACAGGGCGTCTGCTTGTTATTTATGATCGAATTCTTATTTCAATTTAAGCCTCTGTGCTTGTTATTTATGATCGTATCTTTATTTCAAGTTCGGAAAGAACATTTGAAAGCCTTCAAAGCATTTGAACGATCTATCTGGACCATTAAATATATCTACCTGAGTGCCTGCGGAGAATTTCTCTGAGATACTCAAAGCCTTGAGAATCTTTAGCATATACTCTGAGATTTCTATCGGTAGGGTTAGTATATTTTTAATTATAAATTAATGTTTAATCTATTATTTGTTATTAATATAAACATCAACATTAAGTAATATTTCTATGAAGCATGGAATTTATTATTAAAGTCCATTGCTGGTGGAAAATGCGATAACAACTTTTGAAATTTTGAGGTTAGGAATTAATTTTAGAATACAAAAGCGAACTGCTGGCCGCAGAATTAAATAATTTTTGCCACTTTAATGTAAATCTTCCGTATATATCTACAAAAATCTATCAAATATCATTTTTTGCTATGAAAGGTTACGAAAATGTACTACAAAAACTTTAAGAAAGTTAAGCTTTTATTGAAATTTTTCTTACTAATTACACAAAGATTCCATTCAAATTTATAAAATGTTTGGTGAAAAACAATAAACTATTTTAATCAGGATTAAAATAAAAATTAGTTTTTATGTTTTCATCTGACGTCTTTTTTGATAAATTTGTTTACTGCGAGCAGTTCGCTCTTGAATTGCAAAATGTAATATTAACCTCAGAATCTCAATAAGTTGCTACCGCATTTTTTATCAGCAATGAAATTTTATAACACATTCCATGCATTACATGAATAATACTTAATGTTTATATTGAACGCAAATAATAACTAAAACATTAACTTATAACTAAAAATACATCAATGTTACAATAACTTTACTCAATATCAGAAAAGTACCATTACACTCCTTGCACTTGACCTTCACAACAAAACAGCTGTATAAAATGCATAGGCTTCCAATGTTTTATGTGCTTTTAAACAATATATGATTTATGAAATGTGGGATTGAATGAATTATGTTGAGGTTTATGGATCTATCGGGTCTTCATATTTATATTTCTAACAAAAAACATAAATTTTCAACAAAATACGGGAATTTTCAAACAAATAATTCCATTTTTAACTAAAAAATCAAGTTTCAATGAAAAATATCAAATTTTAAACAAAAATAGAATAATTCAGTTTTTCGTATGTAAAACTTAATATTCAATAAATAAATGAAATTTTCTGCACGTTATTTAAAATTTTAACCAAAATAGGCGAATTTGACAGCAAATAGTAAAAGTTTCAACAAAAAGGATGAAATTTCAATCACAAAGATTAATTTTCTATTTAAAAAAATCTTTTTTAACAAATAATAGAATTTTAAACTAAATTAATTCTCAATCCCAGTACAATAATATATAAAGTATTCAAAATAAGATAAAATTCACTTAAATTCAGGCAGGTTCTACACATTATCTAGCAGAATCTTTCAGCGATTAACATTTTTTATAGTAAATTATGCAAGACGTTTTCTCTGATATAAGACAAAAAAATAGAATTTGGACATCTATGTTAAGAATAATAAAAAACAGATTAATTCTTCAACCATAAAATAATTTTTAACAACAAATATGAAGTTTCAACTAAAAATATCAAATTTTAAGCAAAAATAGAACAATTCAGTTTTTAGTTTATAAAAGTTAATATTCAATACAAAAAATGAAATTTTCTACAGGTTATTAAAAATTTTAATTAAAACAGATGAACTTCACACCAAATAGTAAAAGTTTTGACGAAAAAGATGAATTTTTAATCACAACGATTAATTTTTAATCAAACAAAATTTCCTAAAAACAAATAATAGAAATATCAACTAAATTAATTTTCAATGCAAGAACAATATTATAAAAAGAATTTAAAATAAAATAGAATTTACTTATAACCAGGCAGGTTCTACACATTATTTAGCAGAGTCTCTCAGTGATTAAAACTCTTTTATAGTAAATTATGCAAGACGTTTTTTTCCGATCTGAGACCAAAAAAAGTCTAATTTGGGCCTCTATGTTAAGAATAATAAAAAACAGATTAATTTTTCACTCATATAATAATTTTTAACCAAAAAGATGAAGTTTCAACAACAAAAAAAGTATCAAATTTTAAACAAAAATAGAATTTTGTAGTTTGTAGTTTATAAAAGTTAATATTCGATCAAAAAAATGAAATTTTTTACAGATTATTTCAAATTTTAATTAAAAAAGATGAACTTGACACCAAATAGTAAAAATGTTAACAAAAAAGATGATATTTCAAACACAAAGATTAATTTTCGATTTAAAAAAATTGTTTGAAACAAATAATGGAATTTTCAATTTAATTAGTTTTCAATGCAAGAACAATATTATCAAAATTATTTAAAATAAAATAGAATTCACTTAAAATCAGGCAGGTTCTATACATTATTTAGCAGAATCTCTCAGTGATTAAAATTGTTTTATAGTAAAGTATTCATGACATTTTTTCCAATCTAAGACAAAATAATCGAATTTGGACATCTATGCTAAGAATAATAAAAAATAGTTTAATTTTTTACCCATAACATTAATTCTGTACAAAAAAAAAATGATTATTTTTATATATATTATTTAGCAGAATCTTTCAGCGATAAAAATTATTTTACAGTCAATTATGCAAGACGTTTTTCCCATATAAAACAATAAAAAGTCGAATTTAGACATCCATGTTAAAAATAATATAAAACAGATTAATTTTTTACTCATAAAATTAATTCTCTACAAAAGACGATTAGTTTTTAACCAACAATGGTATAATGAAAAATTTCCTTAAAGACATTAATACAAAGTTGAAATTTCAAACAAACGGATGAATTTTCAACCAAGAAGATTAATTTTATATGAAAAAAGACAATATTTGAAACCAATAATTGATTTTCCAACAAAAAATATCAATTTCTAATTTAAAATTTCAATTTTTGAATGAAAGTGGAAGAGTTAAATTTTTAGTTAGAGAATTTAATTTTTAACAAAAAAATGGAATGTGCAACTTGATAGTTTTGCTCTTAATTATTTTAGTTAAAAATGTATCTCTGGTTAAAAATTTTAAAATTTTCTTGAAATGAATTTTTTTATTCAATTCAGCTGTTTTTGTTTTAGAATAATCATATTTTTTAGATTTTGGTTGAAAATTTATCTACTTATTTAAAAGTTTAACCATTTTGTTAAAATGTTACATTTTTGGATGAAAAAGTAACTATTTGATTGCAGATTCGTTAGTTTTTTAAAACTGAAAATTAAACTTTGTCATTTTCAGTGTAAACGGTCTTGTTTGAAATTTGGCTTTTTAATGAAAGATTTGCATGATACACCGAATAGTTTAACTTTTAACCAAATAGTTCAATTTTCAACCTACAAATATAAATTTTAAACTGATGGCCAAATTTTCAAACATAAAGTTTAATCTTTAACCAAAAAGAGTTGCATTAGAAAAAAGAATTCTCAATGAAAATGTAGTGGTGGATATCTTAAAATAAAAAGAAAATATTTTCAACAAAGTAGTTGACTTTTTAACCTGCAAATATGAATTTTAGATAGAAAATGTAATATTTGATATTTCAACGAATGCAGATGCCGCCAAGAGATGTTTTGTAAAATAAGGAAACGAATTTTCAATCATAAAGATTAATTTTCTATAAGAAATTCGAATTTAAACCAAAAGTAGCAAAGTTACTTTTTTACACAGACAATTAATTTATTTCCGAAAAAAAAGAATTAAAAAAAATAGTAAATTTTTTAACCAAAGAGATGAATTTTTAACTAAAATTATGAATTTTTTAACTAGAAAGACGAATTTGAAACAAATAAAGAATTGCCAGTTAGGATATAAAAAAATTTGTCCCACTTCTTAAACTTTTAAGTCAAAAGACTATTTTACTGTAAAACAGTTATAACACCTTGACCCTCCATCTACCACCATCAACCAAATTTTTTACAATACCTTCACCGCACCCGATAATTTTTCAAATAGTTATTTGTTGAAAGTGTTATTTTTAATAAAATATATCATTAATTTCAATGTAATTTGAAATATAATTATTATTATTTTAATTTTAAACAAAATATTTATGTTTTTCATGAACTTTAATGTGATAAGTCCAGGGGAAAGTGGGAGACTTAACAAAGCCCGATAATCGAAAATTGGCAGAAATTTGCCTTACAAAGTAGTGTAATGATTTGGTATAAATCGGAATAATGAAACAGTTATTACTAAAAATTTTATGACATTAAACGCACGAACTAATGTTGGGGAGACTTAACGAAGATTTTCAGGTAAGAGTTTACCGAGTGGCAACAAGCTTATTACATGTGTTTTTCAACATATAAGGTCTTTGTTGATTACTACAATGCGCGTTCAAAAATGTTACTAAATTGGTTTATCAACATCGTGATGTAAAAATGCAAAGTTCATTATTTAAAGAATATAATTATCATCAATGTGAGCTACAAAGTCGTAGTAAATGCTGTTCATCAATATTAGGTTCAAATTAATCTTTAATAAAAAAAGCTCATTTGGAATGAAATAGTTCATTTTCTACCTAAAAATAAAGAATTCGTTGAAATCCTATTACAAAAGATTAATTACAGTTTCAGATACAGAACTCATCCCTTGATGTCTTGTATTATTTTATACTAATATTTTGTAACATTCATTAAATATATATAACATAGAGAAGATAGGCTTATTCGGTTCGGTGTGTGAAAACCGTGCCGAAAGCTGAATAGCACCTGGGTGAGGTGTCTAGAACGGTGACTCTGGGATATACCGGGCGACCTCTCAGAGTAAGCAGCCTTACCCTTACATGCGGGGCTCTACAACGATGGACGAACCCCTTTCCCTAGCTTCTCGTGGAAAAAACAATGACAACACCAAAAATAGTTGTAGTAAGTGCGGTTCAAAACAACAGAACGCGCAGGGCTCCCGACAGTTGGTCGGCCAACAATGCCGACCAATCTAGAGCTGGGGGAGCCAATGAAAATGGATTCAATGCGATGGATCGGCGGTATTTCGTAACCTTTGAGTGGACGGAGCAACTGAATCACAACTTGCTAGACTACTACGATGCGAGTGTAGCCCGTGAACGGGGTTACATGGCACGGCTGTATGCTCTGTGGTGGGAGAAACACCCGGAGCTATCGTACTTTTCGCAGCAACGTCTGCGAAACCATGCTGAATTACTCCGTAAAAGGGGCTATGTAAGCGGAACGCCTACTCTACCACAGCTAGAACAAGCCGGCAACAAAGAAAGAGAGGCGACACTAAGACCAACCGCGGGCAGGCATCCAATAGATGAAGAGCGATGCTTTACGACCCGGAGAAACATCAACACCAAGGTTTCTCTCAAGTCTGAAGATCTGGCTGAAATGGATGACGAGCTTCGTGGACATTTTTCCGGTGAATCCGATCTCTGGGCTGTCAATTATTGTGTGTATAATGCAGCGAGAGCTTTGGCCGATGCGAACCGTAAAACAAAAACAACGGCTGATCATACGACCAAAAGACGAATGCATTAACTTGCCATAAAGGTAGGCTGGGCAAGACAGTACGCGTCCCGCATTCAATGTGTGATTGACTACATCACATCTGGTAGGAATTTTACCGCCAAGGTTCGAAAGTTCGCGCGCGAACTCCGGACCCGTTATCACACACTCAACAAGTCAAAGCTTCTGACCATCAGGCAGCATATTGTTGAGCGAATACGGATACTATCTGACGCTAAGAGAAGTCTAGAGCGGAGGGAGAGATGGGTCAGAGAAAATCAACAGTTT
>NC_046662.1:61736252-61737437 GCF_010883055.1 Belonocnema kinseyi | reverse complement strand
AATGTATGAACAACGAGGCTCAAAGAAAGGCGTAGCCGGATGTCGGGAGAACCTGCTCATCGATAGATGTGTTTGCAAAGATGCAGCATTCTACCAGCGTGAGCTATCGATAGCCTGGATTGATTATCGGAAAGCTTTCGATTCTGCATCCCATAGACTTATCATCTGTCTTTTGGAAATCTTAAAGGTTCATCCGCAAATAGTTGGGTGCATAGAGAGATTGATGCCGCTTTGGAAAACCAGATTTACTATCTCATCTGGCAAAAATCGTGTGACAGCAAACAAGGTGACGTTTCAGAGAGGTGTCTTACAGGGCAAAACCATGAGCCCACTCCTCTTTCGCCTTACATTATTGCCACTATCTCTAGCACTGCGCCATTCCGACGGGTACTTGTGCGGCAAACCTGCAGATCGAAAGTACAAGGTCACTTATGTATTTTACATGGACGATCTTAAGATCTATGCTAAAAACAGAGAGCAACTGCATCTAGCTCTGGGGATTGTCGAACGATATACTAAGGAAATTGGAATGGAATTCGGCTTAGACAAATGCGCCAAGGTTTATTAGAAGCGAGGAAAACTTAATGGCATCCCTAAAGATCCTGAGCTCGTTGATAGAAGCGCCATACTACACCTTTGCGCTGGAGAGACTTGTGCATACCTGGGCGTGCCACAGAGCCGCATTCAGGATGTGACATCTATAAAGGATACTCTCCGAAGCAGATACAAACGTCTCATCCGACAGATTTGGTCTTCCGAACTGTCGGCGAGGAACAAAGTATCTGCAACGAACATCCTTGCCGTCCCGGTACTACTCTATTCATTTGGAATAGTTCCATGGACGAAGAACGAGCTCAGATCTCTTGATATCGGGACAAGAAAGGTTATGCACATGAACAAAAGCATGCATCTTAAGTCTTCCGTTCCGCGACTGTACATCTCATGCCGTTCAGGGGGTTGCGGAATATTGAGTCTTGAATGTTTTCACAACAGGATTATTCTGGGTACAGCACATAAAGTTGCAAATGAAAGAGACACTCTTCTTAAAATGGTCAGGAATCACGAGGAAGTGGGCAAAGGAGTATTTCTGTACAAAGCAGCGGAGGAGGCTGTTGAAACACTCGGACTTGACTTCAGTATTAGGGGTGAGCAAAATGCATCAAATCTAATCTATCTCGAGTACTC
>NC_046662.1:61704529-61736152 GCF_010883055.1 Belonocnema kinseyi | reverse complement strand
ACCATAACTACGTCTCATGCCCGTCAGATAGGTTTTCACAGTCTGTGAAGGATTCAATACGACGAACTGACAAAAGTCTCGTGCAGCTTTAGCACAAAAAGCGACCCAAGGAAGACCGCTTTCTGAATTTTTCCCGCAAGTAACTTAGCATGTTGTTGACACGCAAGGATGCTATTCAGGCTATTAACTAATGAAAGATTGGCACCTCCAAGAGCTCCGATTATAAGGACGATTAATTTGACAGAATATTTCGAGTATAATCTTTGAATCTCTCTTATAACTCTCTTATACCTTTCTTTCATTTCATTTTCCATGGCTATGATCTCTTTGTCAGCTAGTGTTGATAATTCGATAATGACCATGGTTTTCTCCACGAAATCAAGGAGAACTACGTCAGGCCTCGAGTCTGCAATAGAAACAATTACCGAGAATATGAAGTTCCAGTATATGCGGCACTTCTCATTCTTAAAAATTGACTTTATTTCCCTAGGAGTGTTTAGTGGAGCGATATTAAGTTTAATTCCGTGAGAGTGACAGAGATGGTAAGAAAGCACTGTTGGTGCCGCATTGTACCTTTGGATGTAGGTCGTTCCTGCATGAGTTAGACAACTAGATAGTATGTGTGCTAGATGACCGGGGTGTATGTGCGGGACGCCGTGCAGCTATCATTAGCAATGTGTTGACTCAAAATATGGCGGCAGTACGTTAAGGTGAAAATAAAATCGTATTGACATGTCAAAATGAAACCCTTCGTGCTCGTTTTCAATCTGGGTGATTTAAGGAAAGCAAAAGTAAGCTCACACGACCTTGACTGATCCACCATATTTCTGTGAAAGATGCCGTGCATCCTCTTTTCAAAGAGCTGCTCACGGAAGTTTTTCTGCTGTGCTTTCTTAATCTGGGCTTTCAGGAGTGAGTATTCGAGATAGATAAGATTTGATGAATTTTTCTCACTACTGGTACTGAAGTTAGGTCCAACCGTTTCAGCAGCCTCCACCGCTGCTTTGAGCAGAAGTGCTTCTTTGCATATTTCGTCGTTGTCCCTGACCATTATAAGAAGAGGGTCTCTTTTATTTGCAACTCTATATGCTGCACCCAGAATAATCCTGTTCTGAAGACATTCGGGGTCTAATATTTCGCGACCACATTGATGGCGTACATGTAGAGTCGCGGAACAGAAGACTTAAGATGCATGCTTTTATTCATGTGCATAACCTTTCTTGTCACGATATCAAGGAAGGGGAGCTCGTCCTTCTTCCATGAATCCACTCTAACTGAATAGAGTACTACGGGAACGGTAAGCATGTTCTTTGCAGATACGTCTCTGGGGTACATCCAGGTATGCATTAGTCGCTCCAGCAAAAAGTTGTCGTATAGCGTTTCTATCGACGAGCTCAGGGTCTTCAGGGTTGCCATTAAGTTTTCCTCGCTTTAGATAAAGCTTGGCGCATTTTTCTTACTCTAATTGCATTCCTACACTTAGTGTATCGTTTGACAATCCCTGAGTCTCGATATAGTTGCTCTTTTTTTTTAGCATAGATCTTAAGAATATTCATGCAAAATACATGAGTGACCTTGTGCTTTCGATTGGCGGGTTTGTTGCAAAATTACCTCTGGGAATGGCGAAGTGCTAAAGATAGTGGCAACAATGTGAGTCAAAAAAGAAGTGGGCTCATGGTGCTGCACTGAGAGACACCTCTCTGAAAGGCGACCTTGTTAGTTGTAACACAATTTTTTCCAGATGAGATAGTAGATCTGGTTTTCCAAAGCGGCATCATTCTCTATATGCACCTCACTATTTGCGAATGAACATTTAAGCTTTCCAAAAGAAAGATGCTAAGTCTATGGGAGGTCGAATCAAAAGATTTCCGTTAATCAATCAAGGCCATCGATAGGTCACGCTGGTAGGATGCTGCATCTTTGCATACACATCTATCGATGAGCAGGTTTTCTAAGCATCCTGCTACCCCTTTCTTTGCACCGCGTTCTTTATACATTTCTCGTCACAGAGGTCCGATTGCCCGAATAATCCAATTATTAAGGTTAGGTGTGAATATCGTATACAGTGTGTTTAGACAAGTGATTAGCCTGTAATTCTTCGTGTCAGCTAAGTTGCCCATTTTCGGCACAAGTGCTGTGCGCCCTTCTACGAACCTCTCCAGAACAAGCTTTTTCGACTTTAAATATGAGGTAAAAACGGGCCAGATGCTGATGGGTTGAAAGAAACATCTTCCATTAGAAGGTCTTGATACCATCTGACTCCGGAGCGAAATCAGAGAGAAACTTTTGGAATTTGGCTGACCCAATTATCTCTCAACTCTAGACTTCCCTTAGCGTTGGATAGTATCCATATTCTCTCAACAATATGCTGCCTGATGTTCAGCAGCTTCGACTTGTTAAATGTGTGATAATGGATCCGGAGTTCGCACGCGAACTTTCGAACCTTGGCGGTAAAATTCCTGCCAGATGTTATGTAGTCAATTACACACTGAATGCGGGACGCATACTGTCTTATCCAGTCTACCTTTATGGCGAGTTGATGCATTCGTCTTTTGGTCTTATGATCAGCCGTTGGTTTTGTTTTACGGTTCGCATCGGCCAAAGCTCTCGCTGCATTATACACACAATAATTGATAGCCCAGAGGTCGGATTCACCGGAAAAATGTCCACGAAGATCGTCATACCTTTCAGCCAGATCTTTAGGCTTGAGAGAAACTCATATGTTGATGTTCCTCAAGGTCATATAGCTTCGCCCTTCCTCTATCAGATGCCTGCCAGAGGTTGGTCTTGGTGTCGCCTCTCTTTCTCTGTTGCTGTGCTTGTTCTGGCTGTGGTAGAGTAGGCGCTCCTCTTACAGAGTCTCTGTTTTGAAGCAGTTCGGAATGGTTTCGCAGACGTTGGTGCAATACGGGCGTTAGCTCTGGGTGTTTCTCGCACCACAGAGCATGCAGTCGTCCCTTGCAACCCCGTTCAGGGGCCACACTCTCATCGTAGCACTCTAGCAAGTAGTGATTTTGTTGCTCTGTCCACCTAAAAGTCCCGAGATTCCGCCAATCCATCGCATTCACTCTATCTTCATTGGCTCCACCAGCTCTAGATTAATATCGTCTAGTAACTGTTCTCTTTGAACTTGTTCATCCCTTCTATTACTTTTAGCATTGCCCAGAAGCAACGACGTAAAAGTAGTATTTTTGGTTTCCTTTGGTGTGCTTGTTTACCATGAGTCCTATTGCCTGAAGGTCAAGATGGTCCAGTTTGCTGGCTCTAAGCTTAAACAAAAATGTGTTCGCCCATGAATCATCCAAGAGTTTAAATAAAGTGGCTTCTGTATGATTTTTTAACACTCATCCTTGACCTTCTGAAGGTGTCTCTAACAAATTAAAAAATTAAAATTTAATTTAAAAAAACAAATTAAGATATTTGAGTTCGTCAATTAAAATGGCCCACAATATGATGTAATATGATCTAATATGATGAAATTAAGTACAATATGGCACAATATAATACAATATGTTCCAAATATAACAGAATATGATAAAATTTGTTACAATGTAGTACAAAATCAAATATATGATGCAATATAATATATTTTCATAAAATATTACGTAAAATGACAAAAAATTAAATAAAGAATATATCGACAATGTTAGACTACCGCCAGAAAATTTTTCTATTCCAGTTTGAAAAAAGTGAAAAATTCATCTAAAAAAGGAATGCAAAAAACAATTTTAGGTAGGGGAAAAAGAGGACAGTTAAATGAAAAAGCAACCAAACAAATCCTCTTCCTGCTGTTATGGATTTCGTTCGTCTTTTATACTTTATTAATACACAGGCACACGAAAAAAGGTTTTGCCCACCAAACCAGATAAATACTAGGCAGTCTGATAAGTACCTGAAAATTCTAAGAGATGACATTAGAATTCACTAATGTGAACCATTTTCGTCGAGCTTGATCCTTCAAATGACGCCTGTCAAAACTTCAGCCATTTACGTTTACGCATTTACAAGTTACAGAACTGAGAAGCGACTAACATCCGAGTTTTTTTTAATATGGAAAAATCTGAGTTTCGAGTTTTGATCAAACACTACTATCTTCGCAAGAAAACGAAATCCGAGACCAAGGCCAAGCTGGATAAGTATTACCCGGACTATGCACCGTCGATTGAAACGATTCATAAGTGGTTTATCGAGTTTCGTTGTGGCCGTACGAGCACAGTTGATGCTGAACGATCTGGGCGCCCAAAAGAGGTCGCTACACCAGAAAATGACGAAAAAATCCATGATATGATGTTAAATGATCCCAAAGTGAAATTGAGAGAGGTAGTTAATGCTGTAGGAATATCATTGGAACGTGTGGGCAATATCGTGCATTCAGTTGTGGGAATGAAGAAGCTCTGCGCGCGATGGGTGCCGCGTTTGCTCATAGTGGACCGAAAACGAATTCGTGTGACAACTTCCCAGTAGAATTTGGCATTATTTTCGCGTAAGCCGACCGAGTTTTTGCGCCGATTCATAACCATGGATGAAACCTGGATCCACTACTGCTCTCCTAACTCAACGCAACAGGCAAAACAGTAGGTTCCACTGGGTCAAAGTGCTCCGAAGCGTCCAAAAACGCAACAATACGACTATTACTTGTTCCCTAACCTGAAGAGATGGCTCACCGGTAAGCGTTTTTACTCAAATGAGGAGCTCCTAGCTGAAACTGAGGCGTATTTTGGAGACCTTCCGATCGAGTACTTTTCGGACGGTATAAAAGTTCGAAAATCGCTGGACTCGCTGTATCGACCTAAAAGGAGAGTATGTTGAAAAATAAAACCGACTTTGGCCAAAAAAACGTCTCCGTGTTTCATTTGTCAGGGACTTATCAGACTGCTTAATATTTCTATACGTTCTTGGGATCGCTGAATCCAAATCCTCGCGCTGCGTGCTCGTTCTTTATATTTTCGCACATTCTTACGCAAACATTTTAAAATTAAGACTCAAAACATCCATTACTGTAATTTTGTGATTGTGAATTCTCTTTCGTTAAAAAAGCTTAGCTCGAGAGTTTGAGAGCATCTACGGCACGCGACTGATGGAAATCGCACTCCGCGCTTGGTTTTTGCATTTCTTCCGCATTCGAGCACAGACTTTTTAAAATCATAGGTGAACGGACCGACAACTGTAATTTTGTAATTTTGACTCCCTTTTGTAAAAGCTCTTTTGGCTTTAACGAACACATTCTCAACACGTATGTCGTGCTTCGCACTCGATTTTGTCCAACATATCTACTTTTCTACATTATACACAACACTTTTATATCAATTATAATACATCTTTTATGCAACTCTAACAGGGATCACTTATTAAAAAATTCCAAAATAAAAAGCAAATTGTATTTATCATGATTATTTTTGTATTTGCTTCTTATTTTGCTTTAAATTGTATTCTAAGCTGCTCTGAAACATGTATCATTTCAATAAATGTATATCATGACAATTCATAATATGCATAAAAATTGAATCATACTAATTCTTATTTCCTTGTTTTTATCATTTTTAAAAAATTTTAATATTCTTTTTTACAATTAAATAAAACTGCTGCGCATCTGCATAGGGTTTATTATCATCGATCAAACCTTGCTCTCAATCTTACTCTGCTGCGGATTCATTCCGCTTTGATGCAGGCTGTTTTCATCAGTGTATTCTCTGCTTTTATGTCCAATTCCAAAATTCCCATGAACTGTTTTCTCCTATTAGACTTCGTGATTGAAACCTTTGCGTCTCCTGCTTTGTCCCCAAGATGTCTTTTTAGAGCTTGCTTTATATCCTCCTATGTCGTGAAACAATCAAGCTCAAGGAGTCCCAGCTTGACTTTGGGAATGATATTCCTCATCGTCCCCATGTCACCCAGATCCTTTTAAAGATCCTCCCAGGAAGCATTGGCATCATTCCTTACCTTTCCTAAATCCAGTAGGAACTATTTATGCCGACTGGATTTTTCTTTCGCTAGTTCTAATAAAATAGCTGTCTCCTACATTTAAGGGTGAACTTCTGCTCTTAATTCGGTCTCTTTGCTTTCCTGCCTAATATCTATGCCTTTTTATGAGAATACAAATGTTTTTCTGTCGACACGCGCCATTTATCATCTGGCTTCGTATTTCTAAATGATCTTTTAGAAAATCGCTGCCTCCTCTCTTGCGTCTTTTTCACTTCTACGAATACTAAAAGAGGATTGAATCTATATCAATGGTTGCGTGCGCATCATGGGTTAAAGGATGGGATGAAATAGCTGGGAATAGTTATACCCTAGGAACTTGGTGCTACCCCAATTGGTAGGGGCTCAGCTTCTTTTTAAAAAGTCTCAATAAAATGACGGACCAAAACTCGTCCAGTGCACTGCAGATTACAATATCTGCACCCACCATGTAACCGCTGATAAAGACCCGAATGGATTGTTTTCTGATCCTATAATACGGGTAAAATCTCGATAGCACAAGCATACGTCAGCCTTGTCCATGCGGGTGAACGCCGGACAAGTTTCGGCACACTCCTAGTGGGCTAGAGCAGTAACTGGTCGAGATTTTTTTCTGCTGTAACCTAATATATCGCTTATATCCATTCATTTTATATCTAGAGAGTATGCCCCTCATAGCCATCTGAGGACGCGTCGAATATGGTTTGCAGATAAAATGTCCATGACGAATTCCTTGGTATCTCCCCATAATCTAAAATTTTGCGGTGCTATTTGTGGATAGCTTGTCGTTTGAATTGCGTTTATAATTCCGAAAATATTAAACCTGATTTGTGAACAAAAATTAAGTGTATTCTTTGAAGAATAGCTAGTCTTCATTTGTGATCTTTTTAATACGAAATATTCTTTTTCAAAAGATATTTTTCGCATCTCTCATGGTTGTGCTGGAAATCGTAATTTTTTATATAAAAAAGGGTCATCACTATTAAACATAAATAATTGTCCAAAAACATCGTTTTAAGTGGATTAGTAGATCCTTTTGGGATACAATTTTTTTTCTTAATCGGTTCTGCTTATACCATGTATTTTCTTTAAAAATTAGAATTATCTGTTTAGTCTTAAAATGCAGATTTTTCCTAATAACCGAACAAAACATGGGAAAATATTAGGCCCCGTATATTGACTGCTGCTTGATAAATGGAACTGTGGTTTGTGAATTTATATAAGTCCACTGAGACTGTAGTTTAGTCAAGTAGTTTGGTATATATAATCAAATAAACAATGTTATTAACTTAGGTATAGGTTTTGCAACAGTTTTGGTGAAAATTATGAACTGCTTCTAAAGGTAAAAATGGGAAATTCTGATAGTTTTCTTGCAAAATAATTCTTTATGTAGCGCTTTAATTGCCGATGACTTATCCTACGACAAATAAGCCGAAGGTAAAGAAGTTTTATTTTTATTCAGAAATGCTAAAAATTAGAAAATGTATTTGTTCTTAAATAATAAAATTGTGTAAAAGTAGTTCAAACAATAACGGACCCAAAGAGCTGCTTACTGCACATAAAATTGTTATGTGAGAAGTTTTTTTAAATTTAGGAACTTATCGAATTTTTTACCACAGCTTAAACAACCGAAATTAGTAAACATTTATTTTAGACACTGACTCTGAAGAATTGTAAATATCTCTAAATGATAAACTTGTCGCCTATAATCTGATATATAACGAGTATAAACGTCATATTACTGGTATATCATTTGTAATGGAGAACAAAAAAATCAAAAGTTACACTGTGCACCAAATTGCTCATTAGGACATTTCTGAGTTTCTCCTCTTCTAGGAAAAAATGAGGATCGTTCATACGCTAGCCTTCACCTTGGCAATTATCTTTAATGGCATTGGTGAGTATAATAGTATAATAATATATCTATGATTACATTTTTATTCATCAGTGTATTGTAATCGTCTAAATGACTGATCTTTAGTTTTTAACAAATCTTTATTTTTCTGCCCTTACAGAGTGCGAAAATAATAAAATTTCTCATGGCCTTTTTAAAATGAAAATTTAAATAGTAATTCAACATATAAAATTTTCAAGAAATAGACAAAGTTATTTTTTTCCCACTATCTCCTCCTTTTTTCTTCACTCTGACCGCCTCCTGGAGACTCCACCTATACTGCCTTGGAAGTATTCGCTCTATTCTATCCCATTCCTGCCTCTCTCACCACGTCTCTACCAATCGCATAATATCAAATTTCTGGACATGTATCCAGAAATCCGAAACTTTTTTTACCCCTGCTACGTTTCAGTACCGCACCTTCAATACCTTAACTCCATGCTTTAACCCTACCTCGTTACTTCCTACGAAACAAGTTCTCCGGCACTTCCTTCAGTACTTTTTCTTCGTACCACACTCACATTTTCTCATCTAACCGATACCCTAGCTTTGCCGCTCTCCCTTCGATCCTCTCCCACCTAGCCATGCCATACAGCATCATCAACTGCCATTTTCTTCTTTTTTCTCCCTTCATGCCTAACTTTCCCTATCTTGCCTTCAATCCATCCTATGCTCTTTAGCAGCCCTTTCACACTAATCTGCCTGCCCTCTCTTTTCTCTCTATTCTCAAATCCATTGCCCTTATCACTTTCCTATCCGCCTTCTCCTTACATTAATTCCCACTCTCTTGTACTATCATATATACTACCCTCTCCCAGATACCTTTCTTCTCGCCCTCCCCCGTGTCACCTAGTTTCATTTCCGACCTGTTCTCCACCCTCTCAACCCTTTTTCCCGTCCTTCACTTCCACACCCTAAGTTCTTCTTCCATCTGCTTCATTTTAACTTCATTTTCCTTCTTCACTGACACTACTTTTTTCTCTCTTCCTTCTACATTCTTTTTCAGATCTTTGATCTCCTTTTCTCATGTCTCATCTTGGATCCTAAAGTCCTACCTCATACCTTTTGTCAATCCTTCTTTTTTATTTTCGTTTGGGGTAATTTCTGCATACATTTCATTATCATATTATATATCATTATCATAATTGTATACACAATAAATGTTTTATAATAAGTAATTCGTTATCATAGTCTAACAGTACATGAAAAGAGCTTTCGAAAACACTGTAATAAAATTCCAAGTTTATTCGCCTAAAAGAAGTCACATTAACGTGAAGGTGAAAAAGCACGTGCAAAATTAAAATATCAGGACCCTGTATATTCTATTTATTTTTACGACTATCTTATTATAAATTGTAGCAAGAAGATTTATTTTTAAAATTTACATATTCATGAAAAAAGTGAAAATTAGGTTTTAAAGCAAAAACCTCGATTAATGTTTGTAAGAAGCTTATTTCATATATGGAAGACCATTAACTTTTCATGAGTTCAAAATAAATTTTAATTGAATAAATACTATAGTTTAAATTTTTAATCTTCAATTTTGGGATTTTTTAAAATTATAATGGATATAATTTCATGGCCACATGAAAAAAATAATAAATTTTACAATGAAATTCTTGCCAGCCCACTTTTTCTTTTACATAACTTTAAAGAGTGTAATAAGGCTACTTGTTTAATTAATTAAAGTACGGTTAAGAAATCTACTTTAATTTCAAAATCATAATTCATGAAGCGAACAAAATGAGATTACGGATGCAACAACTCGACAAGCGCTCGAAACCGCGTAGAATTATTGTCCAGCCGGAAAATCCATCGATAAAAAAGTGGTCGAAACGTTAAAGAAAATATACGTTCTTATTCAGTTTGACGCGGCCGACCTATTTTTCTTATGAAACTTTTTCATTTGATAATTATTACTTAAGAAGAACAATAAAAACTTAGAAAATTTTTCGATAAAAATCGATGTTTTGTAAAACACAACTCGCGATTATTCGGCCGTTTGTTGATAAAAATGCTTTAAATTTTTATAGTGTATGATCAATATATAATCGATGACTTTAAACAACGCACTTTGTTTAAAAAGCTAACGTTTTTATTTTTGTTTGATAACAAATAGATTCAAAAATTGTGAAAATGGCAGCAACTTCAAGTCAACACACGGTGCCGCTGGAGCGTTTTGTTGTTCTTTACCGCTTCTGGCGGCTAGTTACTAAGGAACAAAGGCCGAGCGGAGTACTGCAGCAATAGCGTGTGTAGACTTCAACTCTGCCATTTCCACAATTTTAACCAACTTTCTTCAAATTTTTAGAAAAACGTGGCAAAACGTGGGTTTGGTTGGGAATTAATTTTTTATTAAACGAAAAAATGTTAGCTTTTTAAACACAGTGTGTTGTTTTTTTATGGATAGATTTTCCCGGCTGGACAATACTTCTACGCGGTTTCGAGCGCTTCTCGAGTTGTTGCATCCGTCACCTCAATTCCATCAAAACATCTTTTCAAAATACTGTAATTAAGGCACAAGCAGATGATCGTTAAAGAAATTACACTACCGTGAAGGTGAAATGGTGCCTGAAAAGGTGAAAACAGTGGGCCCTGCATATTGACAAATGTTTGATAATTAGACTAATGGTTTGTAAATTAATATAGGTCCAATGGGACTATGATTCAGCTAAAATTAATTCTGAAAAAAAATAATTTCAGGTGGAAACATTTGAGACCCTGTTTGATAGTCTTCTTAACAAATAATTTCTTTGTACCGTTTTAAATTGAAAATAACTTATCCTAAGAAAAAAGCGCCAGAGGTGAAAACGTTGTAATTTTATTCAGAGATGCTCAGAATTAGAAAAGCTGTTTGTAAATGCATAATGAAATTGCCGAAAACAATGGTTAACTTAGAACGTACTGGAAAAATGTATTCGCCTCTTTATTCTTTCAGAGTTAAGTACAGAATTCGAGTGCTTACCGAATGGTGAACCTCTTCCTGGCGTTCCTCCTAATAAACTATATTCCTTTCCTAAAAGAAATTATTTACTTGAGAGGCCTCTTCCTCATGAGGCGCCTCCTCTACGTGAACAATACAGGTCTCCTCCTGCAGGGACTTATTCTCGTTCAAGATCTATAGCTCCACATACACGGCTTCCTTCTTCTGACGGAAATGGATGTGGATTGGAAAATCTTGAATTTATTCGGCTCATACCTGATTTTGATGTGCAGCCAAAGACATTTGAACTTCGAAGATACACTTTCCCTGCTGGAAAATCAATTAAAATAAAAACAGGACTTCATACTTTTGGACCCGTTCCAACCAAAGAGCAAATTGTATTATCATCATCCAACGGTGACGTTTTTGCCATTTTGGAGACTCACGATCTTCTGGCTGGACTATATAAGTATGTAGGTCACACTAGAAAACGTGTGAAAATAAGCATGGAAAGCCACATAATTACCGAATTAAGCCGAAAAGAATTGAATGGTATTCCAGTAGGAAACCAACGCACAATCATGAAGAGTTTTAAAATAGAGAATATAAACCCTCGTATAAACAACAATCTTCTACGCCACTCATTCACTTGAGAAAATGTCAAACTATAAAATATATTGTTTATGATCCGAAGAGGGATCCAAATCTTGCATGTAACTAGTAATCCTTAATATAAAATCTCTAAACGATATTGTCGATTTTGATTGTCATAATACTCGATTTCATTGCGATATGCGTGTGACACGAGGCGTCAGTGTGTTAGACAGAATTGAAAAATATTGAAAAAATTATCACGATTGCTCGTTCTTTAATAGCTACACGCGTGCGACAAAGACATCCGTGTGTCTCCGTGAGTTAGATAGTAATGGACCATTACACGCCTTTCTTGAAGTTAATGATCCCAACGCAGCTGCATAGATCTGCGCTTGCTTGGATATGAGTGATGTTCATTGGCTACGGTGCGCGTCTGTATTTAATTTTTAAATATTTACGCGAACTAGAGCCAATGAGCGTCGCACAGTTCAAGCATGCGCAAGTATATTTGTATCCCTGTTGGGAATAATAACCGAATCAAAATTCGAGGTCGTTGATACGAATCAAAGCTTCTCCTCTACCACCACCTTGCCACCGGTACCGCCGCAATCACAATACAGGGCCTCTGCTTGTTATTTATGATCGAATTCTTATTTCATTTTAAGATTCTCTGCTTGTTATTTATGATCGTATTTTCATTTCAATTTCGGAAAGGACATTTTGAAGCCTTCAAAGCATTTGAACGAGCTATCCGGACCATTAAATGTATCTACCCGAGTGCCTGCGAGAATTTCTCCGAGCTTCTCAGAGCCTAGAGAATCTTTAGCATATACTCTGAGATTTCTATCGGTAGGGTTAGTATACTTTTAATTACAAGTTAATTTTCAAGCTATTATTTGTTAATAATATAAACATCAACATTGAATAATATTTTCATGAAGCATGGAATTTGTTATTAAAGTCCATTGCTAGTGTAAAATGCGATAACAACTTTTGAGATTTTGAGGTTAGGAATTAATTTTAGAATACAAGAGCGAACTGCTGGTCGCAGAAGTAGATACTTTTGGCCACTTTAATGTAAATCATTCGTATACATTCAAACATCTATCAAATATTTTTTGCTATGAAAGGTTACGAAAATGTACTACAAAAACTTTACGAAAGTTAAGATTTTACTCATTCTTCTTAATACGAAAAACATACTCCGTGTTTGAAATACATTGAAAATTAGTGAAAATTTTCTTACAAATTTTACAAAAATTGCATTCAAATTTATAAAATTTTGGGTGAAAAACAGAAACAACTTTAATCTGGATTAGAATAAAAAATAGCTTTTTATGTTTTTATCCTATGGCTTTTTGATAAATTTTCTAACTGCGAGCAGTTCGCTCTTGAATTGCAAAATGTAATAACAAAATGTAACAATCTCAATAAGTTGCTACCGCATTTTTTATTAGCAATGACATTTTAAATTCGATGCATCACAGGAATAATACTCAATGTTAATGTTTATATTGAATGCAAATAATAACTAAAACATTAACTTATAACTAAAAATACACCAATGTTACAATAACTTTACTCAATATCAGAAAAGTAACATTAAACTCCTTGCAGTTCACCTTCATCACAAAACAGCTGTATAAAATGTATAGGCTTTCAATTTTTTATGTGCTTTTAAACAATATATGGTTTAAAAAATGTGCGATTGGATGAACTATGTTCAGGTTTATGGATATATCGGGCCTTCATATCTGCTGACAATTTTGCCAAATACGCAATCTTTATTTAAAACAAACAAAGTTTTGAAAACCACTAACAGACACATACTATAGGGACGTACGGGCACTTACATTATCACTCAATGGTCTGCGAGGAATTAGTTTTTGGCCAACTAAAAAGAGACTTATAGAGAGATAGTTGGATTCTCAATCAAAAAGATAAATTTTAAAGGGAGAAGTTTTGTATTTCTAACAAAAAAACACCATTTTTCAACAAAATACGGGAATTTTCAATCGAATAATTCCATTTTTAAATAGAAAAGATTAAGTTTCAATAAACAAATATCAAATTTTCAACAAAAATAGAATAAGGGTGCAGTTCCGAATAGGTGAACGTGACGATTTCCTTCACACTGCGTATACTTATGTATTTTGATGCGCTGATTACGAAAATGATAGTGCAAAGTGGCGACTCGGCGATTTTCATGGTTAAATTTGCAAAAAAACCATAAAAATATGGTTTTTTGCGTTTATCTCAGCCAATATGCAAAATCTAGCAAAATGTTTCCAATAAAAGTTGTAGATCGTACAAAAATACACATTTTTTCTACGAGTAATAGTATCCAAGAAAATCGGTGCTATCTCGATTTTTATGAAAAAAAATGAGCATTCTCCATTGGTTTCGGTTGGGTACCTACTCACGCTTTTCACCACGGGAAGGTTGAAGTATTATGAAAAACATTTTTTGTTTGTATTTTTTAAATTCTTTTTTTTACTTTTATGATTTTTAAATATATTTTAATTTACTTTAATTAGAAATTCTGAGTATATTCTATTTATTTTCTTAATTGTATACTCCTTATATGTTTTTTATAATAGTCTGCTGAGTATATTTAGTGGCCAGGGTAATATGCTTTAATGTTAGTAATTAATTCTTTAAACGGATCAGCAACTCTTTTCTTTACGCGTCGCCGCCATAAAAATTCGCGGAGATGCTCTGCAATGTTGCTCTTACGCACTCCTCCTCGTGAAAGAAATTGTCGCATCCACCGCCAAGATGACTCGATGTTTTGTGTGTGCGCTCCGGAATCGGGATCCACAAATTGTTCGGAATGTTTCACAGTTTTGTGGACAAATCCATGATCTTCGAGATTAATGTACCCCTTCCAACAATCGGTGTGGATTTGTGTCCCTTCCGCTACATGCTTTTTTGTTAATGCAATTAAAGTAGCCTGATCTCTCTTATTATCGGGACAGATTTCCAACCGATAGTTGCAGGAATGTCCTCTGTGGATCATTCCGAGAATCCATGATCCTTCTACCACACGTCCTCGCTCGTATTTTTGACGGCCGGTTTTGCACTCATCGTTTGTTCAAAATTAAAATTTAAGGCAAAACAATAAGTAATGAGCATACAGGCCGCTGCAGAAATGCGGCACCCCTCAAACCACGTGTTTTCTGCAAAGGTAATACTGTGACGATATTTGTGTATTTTATAACGAAGGAAGGATACGCAAACATGATCAGACTCCACAAGAGTCATCTTCTTCTTACGTTTTGATCAAAATCGTTCAGACGGAATTAATTCGATTTGACGCAACCACTGAAGAGTTGTTTCCTTTCCTTGGAGAATCTTAGATAAACTAAGAATATTATATGTTTCATTCATCTTGACGAGAACTGAAGAGAGGAAAATCTCGAAAATAATATTGCACGCAAGAAACACACGCTCTTAAGTACTATGAGCGCGCATGGTGGAGAAAGACCTGTCGCTAATTGCATTAAAATTTGTAAATTTGTTACATTCAATCAGATATATCTGTGATTTTCTCGGAAACTATTGAGCGTAGAAAAAATGAATCATATAAGAAATGTGTATTTCGTTAACATCTACAACTTTTATAGTAAACTTTTTGCGAAAATGTATGTATTGGCTGAGATAAAATCAAAAAACCGCGGCATCCTAATGACTGGTCACAAAATTAACTTAGTTCAGATGCGGCCACCTTTCCAACGTATCATGGGGGGCGGGAAGGCACCCCTGTGACTGGTACCAGAAAAAACTTAGGTCACACCCCTGCCCCTTTTCCCACGCGTCGTGGGGGCGGGAAGGCACCCCTGTGACTGGTCACAGAAATAATGTAAGGTCACACCACTGCCCCCTTTCCCACGCGTCAAGGGGGGTGGGAACACACCCCTGTGACTGGAACCAGAAAAAACTTAGGAAACGGGTTTAACTACGCGTATAAGACGGGTTGCTGACACTGGGGGACGGTTAACACTCGAAAACGTAAAGAGCATGATTTTTATGATTTTTTTCATCAAAATCGAGATATCACTAATTTTCTCCAAAACTATCACTCGTGCAAAAAAAATGTATTCCACAAAAAATGTGTATTTCTGTATAATCTACAACTTTTATTGGAAGCATTTTGCAAGATTTTGCATATTGGCTGTGATAAACGCAAAAAAACCACATTTTTTTGTGGTTTTTCCGCTATTTCACCATGAAAATCGCCTAGTCGCCAATTTTCAATATCATTTTCGTAATCAACGCGTCAAAATACATAAGTATACGCAGTCTGAAAAAAATCTTCACGTTCACCTATTCGGAACTTTCTCCTAGAGTAATTCAGTTTTTAATATATAAAAGTTAATTTTCAATTAAAAAATGAAATTTTCTACAGGTTATTTAAAATTTTAACCAAAACCGGTGAATTTGACACCAATTAGTAAAAGTTTTAACAAAAAAGATTAATTTTCAATCACAAATATTAATTTTCTATTAAAAAAAAATTTTTTTAACAAACAATAGAATTTTCAACTAAATTAATTTTCAATCCAAGTACAATAATATAAGAAATATTTAAAATAAGATAGAATTTACTTAAAATCAGACAGGTTCTACACATTATATAGCAGAATCTTTCAGCGATTAACATTTTTTATAGTAAATTATGCGAGACGTTTTTTCTGATATAAGATAAAAAAATGGAATTTGGACATTTATGTTAAGAATAATAAAAACCAGATTAATTCTTCACCCATAAAATAATTTTTAACAAAAAAGATGAAGTTTCAATAAAAAATATCAAATTTTAAACAAAAATAGAATAATTCAGTTTTTAGTTTATAGAAGTTAATATTCAATATAAAAAATGAATTCTTCTACAGTTTATTCAAAATTTTAATTGAAACGGATGAACTTGACACCAAATAGTAAAAGTTTTAACAAAAAAGATTAATTTTTAATCACAACCAATAATTTTCTATTAAACAAAAAATTGTTTAAACAAATAATATAATTATTAACTAAATTAATTTTCAATGCAGGAACAATATTATTAAAAGTATTTAAAATGAAATAGAATTTACTTATAATCAGGCAGGTTCTACACATTATTTAGTAGAATATCTCAGCGATTAAAATTCTTTTATAGTAAATTGTGCTAGACCTTTTTTTTCAATCAGAGAGAAAAAAAATCGAATTTGGGCATTTATGTTAAGAATAATAAAAAAAAACAGATTAATTTTTCACGCATGAAATAATTTTTAACTAAAATGATGAAGTTTCAATAAAAAAATCGAATTTTAAACAAAAATAGAATAATTCTGTTTTTAGTTTATAAAAGTTAATATTCGAAATTTACGAAGTTTGAATTAGACCAAAATCCAAATTAAAAATCCCATTTAACGTACAGTACCCTTATCAAGGCAAAAAAATTTTAAGTGGTAGAAATTGACAGCACCCACGAACAGGTGCTCTCTCTTTGATACCTGAGAATCGAATGAGGGTCAGTAGGCCAATCTGTTGTAAACACAATATAAATATCTGTCACAATTACATCAGAAATAGAGAAAGTAAAAGAAAAACAGAATTCATGAAACAGCTTCGTTATATGTAATTAGTCTTATTAGCATAACTTATTAGCATAAATTATTTATTTATCTATTAATTTAAAAACCGATTTGGATGGATTGAACAAAAGTTATGCTAATATGATTAATTACATATAACGTAGCTGTTTCATGAATTCTGTTTTTCTTTTATTTTCCTTATTTCTGATGTAATTGTGACAGATATTTATATTGTGTTTACAACAGATTGGCCTACTGGCCCTCATTCGATTCTCAGGTATCAAAGAGAGAGAGAGAGCACCTGTTCGTGGGTGCTGTCAATTTCTACAACTTAAAATTTTCTTGCCTCGATAAGTGTACTGTACGAGTACCGAAACGTTGGTAATGCAAATTTATTTATTTATGTTTTTTATTGTTATTTTATTGTAATTTGATGATCATAAAAATAAAAAAGACGAAAGAAAGAAAAAGAGAAGGAAGGGGATGCGGTTGGCTGCCTTCTCATTTTATTTCCTTTTTTTATTTTTTTCCGAAAATTTTATTTTATTTTATTTATTTTTTTTTTTTTTCTTCAGATTACAATAGGGTTTTTTTGGTTTTCGTTTATTCGTTGTGGTCAAAATTTGATCGTTGGATTCTTGTTTTGTTTAACAAGATTTTGCATCAAGTTAATATTCGATTAAGAAAATGAAATTTTTTACAGATTATTTCAAATTTTAATTAAAACAGATAAACTTTACACCAAATAGTAAAAATTTGAACAAAGAGGATAAATTTTCAAACACAAAGGCTTCACACATTATTTAGCAGAATCTCTCAGCGATTAAAATTGTTTTATACTAAATTATGCAAGACATTTTTTCAGATCTAAGACAAAAAATCGAATTTGGACATCTTTGCTAAGAATAATAAAAAACAGATTAATTTTTTACCCATAACGTTAAATATTTACAAAAAACTATTAGTTTTCTACCAAAAATGATAAAATTAAAATTTTCCTTTAAATACATTAAGTTTTAAAAAACAAGAAAAATCAAGAAAATAGTTTAATCCTAAATAAAAAAGATTAGATTTTAACAAAGAAAAATAATTTTCTACCAAAAAAACTAATTTTCAAATGAAAAAATTAAATTTTTATTAAAAATATCATTTTTCATCCTGAAATCGTGCAGTTGAATTTTTGATCATTAATTTTTAATAAAATAGTTGAACATTAATTTTATTTTTTTAAAAATAATGGTTGAAACAAATAATTCAATTTTAAACCCAAAAATATCCATTTTTAATTCCAAATTACAGTGTTCCACCAAAAGTGGGATAGTTAAATTTTCAGATAGAGAATTTAATTTTTAACAAAAAAACGCAATGTGCAACTTAATATTTTTGTTTTTAATGACAAAGATGAATTTTTTAACAAGAGGACTAATTTCCTACTGAATTAATGAATTTTCATCGAAATATGTGCATTTTCAAACCAAAGGGTTGAATTTTCAACTACAAAAGATCAATTTTTAACTTCAAATATCAATTCTCTACAAAAAATGGTATAATCCAATTTTATCTTACATAAATTAATTTTGAACTAACTATAAAGGAACTTTCAACAAAATAGTTAAATTTTCAATTAAAAGGATAAATTTTCAACCACGAAGATTAATTTCCCTGTTTAAAAAGACGGTTAAAAAAATTAATATAATCGACTTTTCTTTTAAGTAATTTAATTTTTCACCAAAAAACGAATTTTTCTTATAATAATAGAATCCTCGAAACAAAGATGAAATTTCAATTAAGAAGTTTATTTCTTTACTAAGGCTAACGAATTTTCATCAAAATTCTGAACTTCTAAATATAGCATCAAAACAGATAAATTTTTTTTCCAAATAGTTCAATCTTTAACGTTAAAGGTCGATTTTAACCCAAAAAGATTAATTTTCTACCAAAACAGAAAAATGAAAAAAATGGAATCATTGAGTAAAAAAGGTCAAGTTTCAATTTAAAAGTGCAATTAAAAAAAAATACCTGAATTCTCTACCAAAACAGATTGAATTTAAAAATATCAATATCAATATTGTTGAATCCTCTATCAGCAAGAAGAATTTTCAAACAAGAAGATTAATTTTATACTGAAAAATACGAATATTTAACAAAATTCATACATTTTTGAACAATTAGTTAGATTTTTGACTAAACAAGATTACACTTTAATTTAAAAAAATGACTTTTTCACGAAAAATGTCATAGTTTAATATTCTGTTAAAAAAAATTAATTTTCAACAAAAAAAGTGTTCTAAAAATTATTTCAACGCAGATCGAATCCATTTACCATTAGGCAGAATCTGCAATTCAAGTCGTTAAATTGATCAGGAAGGGAATTATGTTGTTTTTAGATTAAATTTTAAGAGAACTGTTTTTTCGTTATAAAAAAATTCTATGTTTAAAAGATTAGTTTTTAATCAATAAGATTAATGTTTTACAAAAAAGACGAATTTTGTACCAATTACTTGATTTTTTTAACTATAAGGGAACAGTTTTTAAAATTTTTTTGTTGAGAATGTTCAACAATTAAGTTAAGTTTTTTTTATGTCCTGACCAAAATTGTTTCTTGGTTAAAAACTCATCTCTTCGGGTAGAAACTTGATTGTATTACTGAACATGAATTATCTTTTGTTAAAGCTCCTTTGTTGAGGACTCAATTATTTTTTTTTAGAATTTGTATTTTTCGTTTGCATTCGACTACTTGGTTAAATGTTAAACTAAATGAGTAAAAATGGATCTTTTTTGGGTTGAAGATTCATCATTTTAGTTGAAAATATAATTCTATTCTTGAAAATTCTTTCTTTGGTTGAAAATTAACCTATTTTGTTGAATATTTTTTAAATTGTTTTAAGCTTGAATGACCTCTTACAAACTAATTTTGTTGGTTGAAGATTAATTATTTTAATTAAAAATTTATCTCTGGTTAAAAATTTTCAAATCTTCTTAAAGTGCATTTTTTGATTCAATTCAGCTGTTGTCGGTTTAAAATAATCAAATTTTTTAGATACTGGTTGAAAATTTATCTACTTATTTAAAAGTTTAACCATTTTGTTAAAATGTTATGTTTTTACATGAAGAAGTAACTAGTTGGTTGCAAATTCGTTAATTTCTTTAAACTGAAAATTAAACTTTTTCATTTTCAGTGTAAACGGTTTTGTTAAAAATTTGGCTTTTTAATGCAAGATTTGCATTCACAACCGAATAGTTTAACTTTTAGCTAAATAGTTACATTTTCATCCTACAAATATAAATTTTGAACTGAATGGCCAAAATTTCAAATAAAAAAGAATAATCTTCAACCAAAAAGAGTTGTATTAAAAATAATAATTCTCAATGAAAACGTGGCTGCGGATATCTTAAAACAAAAAGAAAAGATTTTCAACAAAATATGTAAATTCTTAACCAGAGTTGAATTTTCAAACCGGTATGTAAATTTTCAACAAAGTAGTTGACTTTTTAACCTGCAAATATAGATTTTCTATAGAAAATGTATTATTTGATATTTCAACGAATGCAGAAGCAGCTAAGAGATGCATTGTAAAAATTAGGAAACGAATTTTCAATCATAAAGATTAATTTTCTATAAAAGGTTCGAATTTAAACCAAAAGTAACAAAGTTACTTTTTCACACAGACAATTAATTTATTTCAGAAAAAAAAGAATTTTCGAAAAAATAGTAAATTTTTTAACCAAAGAGATAAATTTTTCAACTAGAAAGATGAATGTTAAAGAATTAAAGAATTACCTGTTAGGAAATAAAAAAATTTGTCCCCCTTCTTAAGCTTTTAAGTCAAAAGACTATTTTTCTGTAAAACAGTTATAACACCTTTACCCTCCATCTACCACCATCAACCACATTTTTTACAACACCTTCACCCCACATGATAATTTTTCAAATACTTATTTGTTGAAAGTGTTATTTTTAATACAATATTTAATAAATTTCAATGTAATTTGAAATATAGTTCAAAAATGTTGCTAAATTGATTTACAAAAGTTGTGGTGTAAAATTGCAAAGTTCATTGTTTAAAGAATATGATTATCATCAGCGTGAGCTACAAAATCGTTATAAATGCTATTCATCAATATTAGGTGTAAATTAATCTTTAATAAAAAAAGTTCATTTGGAATATAATATTTCAATTTAATTTTCTACCTAAAAATAAAAAATTCGTTGAAATCCTATTATAAAAGATTAATTACAGTTTCTGATACAGAAATTATCCCTTGGTGTCTTGTATTATTTTATACTTATATTTTTTAACATTCATTAAATATGTATAACATAGAAAAGATAGGCTTTTCATTTACTCTTTTTCATAAAAAGATAAATAGGTGTGCGCCGAGGCGCGCGCAAGAGTGCTAGTTAAATTAAAAAAGGCAATGTTTTATGGTTCTCGAGTCTTCAATCTTTCTTTAATGTATCGGTCAATCTTTTCCGGAAACAGATTAAAAGACTTCACTTTCAGTCCCTGACAAACATATTTTACAAAGAAAGTCACACAGCCGCAAAACCTTCGTAAACTAGGAATTTACTGTTCATAGACCTCTACAGACTGTAGTTCTTGATAAATGAAAGTTTTGTTTAATTACTTAAAGAAACTCACTATTGATCAGGAGTAATGCACATATACCTAGTGATAACTTTGATTTTTCTAAAAAATGTATTTAAACACACTATTTGGATTATCAATTAGTTGCTGAAAAAAATCATTCTGTTTTAAAAGCTTTGCAATTTATCATTAGAATTCTGTTGATAATGAAGAGTTTTCATAATTTCAAAATCTATAAACAAATTATAAATTTATAAATAACTTTGTAACCTATTCAGTTAGAGGGGCCGACCAATCGACATAGAATGAAGGTTAAAGTTGTAATGAAACAATTTAAGTGAAGAACAATTTTCAATAAAGATGTTTTATATTTTCCATTCTTTAAAAAATGTATATTGAAACAATTCGTTTTTCGATGATGGGAAACTCTTTAACTTTTGGAAATATTAATGGTTACAAAGTTCGTAATAAATTTTAAAACGCCATTCTGAATTAATTTTAGATTTCTTTCTCAGAAAAATTTATATTTGAATTTAGAATTTATATAAGTAACCGATATTCAAATATATATTAAATTATCATTGTAATGAGAAGGTATTGGTTTTATGTAAAATTTCACTTTGTCGCTTTTAATCAAATCTCCACGTTTTAAAGCCTCCTGAGTCAGAAAAAGCGATTTTTCCGAAGGTGTCTGCCTGTAGTCTATAGTCTGTATCGTGTAGGCACTATAACTTTCGAATGATTGATCAGATTGGATTTTGCTTTGGCACACTTTTTTAAGGCCTAAAGGAAAAGAAATTGTTCCTAATCCAGCTATTTTGAATGAAAATTCAAAAAGTGAGCGCATTTTCAAAATAACAATTTATCCTTATGACTTTTTTCGATAAAAATAAAATTGACAAATTTGTCATGAATCACTTTTCGATAGGACACGTAATTCTTGTTTTTAGTCGTAAAATACAAAATAAAAACGATCAAAATAAGATAATAAAAATATTTTTCCTCCAACACTAATGCATATTATGAATGGTAATAATGTAAATTCATTGAAATGATATACGTTTTTCAGGGTGGCTAAGAATCAAATGTGAATCAACAGCCCCAAACCGAGGTACAAAAATAAATTTAATATACGTTTAATATAAAAGAGATAACATAATGTAAAAAATTGGTATTTTCGGCGAAATCAAGTGCGAAGCATGAGATGAGGTTAAAAATGTGTTCGTTGAAGCCGAAGGAGCTTCAACACGAGGTGATTGCATGCTTGAGCGCAAAGCGCGAGATAAGTACATTATCGAGCGCCAAGCGCGAGAAAAATATGTTATCGAGCGCGCAGCCTAATTTTCAATTGTTTTTATATAGATTTTTCTTAATTAGCTATACTTGTAACATACTTAGGTTTAATGTGGCCCCTCGAGCGTAGTAATGTCAATTGGAACACAAAGTTATTTCCAGCCCACATTCTTTTTCCACATAACTTTAAACAATGTAAAAAGGCTATTTTCTGAAAAATAAAAAAAAAATAGAAAGTATTGTCTTTTTAAAAAATCCATTTTAATTTTGTTTAGTCCTCTGTATATCAACAACCTGTTGATAAATGTATTTAAATTTATCTTTGTCAAAGTTTCTTTAATAATTTAATTCTGTCGGATTTACATTCATTCAATTTCTTCATTTTCTTTTTTGTATCAATTAAATGTGGAGTGCCCGGGAATCTCCAGTAGGATGAATATTGTACTTTATTCTGCTAAATAAAACGATGTTTTCGTAACGAGTTTTATTCAGCCATTGGCACGAAAGAAAATTAACCACATATTTAAAATAAAATTTGGTAGCTGAGCTTGGGTAATTCATATTTACGAGTATTAACAGTGAGTTACTGTTAAATTTGGTTGAAAAACCGGCTCAAGTAGTTATTCACCCATGAATCCTTAAAAGTTCAAAGAAAACAGATCCTGGACGATTTTTTAACATTTATATAATTTAACCTTATATATTCCTTGGAGATCTTCGTAGCGTTGAAGAGATCGCACTGTTTGTCTGGATATCGCTGAGATGGGGAAAGGGCTTTTGGTTTTCTCTTACTTTCTGCAAAATTTTTCGGTGATAGTTCCAGCCTTTAAAGGCTGGATGGGTTCACTTGATGTCCACTCAATTGAGCATTTACCCGCTTCTCTCTGAGGCGATACTTTGATAGGAGTGGACACGTGATGGTAGCTCAGAGATCTTTCAGAGCTCGAGATCCAATGACCTTTTGCTCCTGAGCCTTCGTCAACTGGCTCTGGTATTGTAAACTTTTTTCGGGTAGCCTTGAACCTTAGTCTTTGAAAAGCGGTTTTGTTCGAGTAGTTTAGTACTTATAAGAAAATAGGAAAAGCCAGAATAATTCAATATTATTTTTTAGGGTAGATTTAGAGGCTGCTGCTTTCTTTGGATCCCAGAGCTTCAGCTGGCTTGAATAATTTTTCTTGGGTTTCTCTACCAAACGATAAACGGGGACGCAGCTTGAAAGGACCCAAACCTAATTATTTTAATTTATTATTTTTCACAATATTGATATCTTCGCAATTTTAGATGAACCAAAAAGTCTCATTAGGTTTCGTGATTATTTTAGAGCCAGACTATCTTCGTACCTTAGGACGTTGCGAAAATCAACAAAGACAATCTCAAAGGCAGCACAGTCGGAGGAAGAAGGGAAAGGAATTTTTACAACAGAGTTTCGATGAGTAATGTCGCCAAACACGATGAAAAAAAAGAAAATATTCTTAGGGGGCAATACTTGACGCATTTTGCCCCACATAGTAATTACAAATAGGTTTTTAAAGCGAAAAAGTAAAACGTAGCTGAATCTAATAAAATACATAATGTTTTTTACGTAGAATATACGTATCACGTAAACATCTCTTTCTAATTGAAGAATTTGTTGAATTTTATACCTAAACTTTAGCGAAATATGTTAGTAAAGATTTATTTTCGACGCTGACTCTGATGAAATGTAAATATCTTGAAATGATAAGCTTGTCGCCTGTCATGTGACATATAACGACTAAAAAAGATTTATTACTCCTATATAATTCATAAAGTAGAGCTAGAATAATAAAAAATGACACTGTGAATTAAACTGCTTATCAATAAATTTCCTAATTTCTCCCCTTCTGGTAAAAATGAGGTTCGTTTATACGCTCGTCTTCACCTTGGGAATCATCCTTAATTCTACTGGTGAATAAAATAGTAAAATAATACATATATAATTAAATTCCTATTCGGAAAAGTTTGATTTAATCGTGTAAATGGTCGATCTCTAGTCGTTAACCGATCTTTACTTTAGGAACTCAGAGAATCAGAGAATCAGACAATTTTTTGGCGTCTTGTCTTTCTGTATATGCTGTATGTGAGGTTACCTGGATATCATGGTGACACGAATTTTTGAAGGATAAGTTTAGTGAAGTCATCCTTTGAGACACTTATTTAGAATCCTGAAATTTCGCTCATTAACGAGATATTTCCGAACAACTAAATTCAATATATTGAACTTTTTGATGATATATAAAAAATTATTTTTCTGTCAGATTAAAAGCTTAGTTTCATCAATTTTTCTTTCATGAAAAAGGTAATAACATTAGAGGTTAATTGTCTTCCCTGAGAACTGACTATCGCGGATTTCTTTAAATCTCTTCTTCTTTTGAAACGCCCTACTCCGTAAAACAGTTCTTTGGTTTTTCTATGTCTGTCGTCATCTACAAATAAAATATATTTTTTTGTATATCGCATAGAAAAAAGAGAAAAAAAAATTAAAATCAGTTCCCTCTTTTGATTTGAAAATGTCAAAAAATTTCCCTATTATTTTAAAAATGATGCGGAATCTTTTCTATGTATATTTGTTGCTACAGAATAATAATGAATAAATTTTAATTAAAAAAAAGTTTTTTGCTAAATTTGGAATTTTTTGAAAATTTACTTTGGATTGAGTCCCGCGAACACATTTTGAAAAAAGTTAAATATGGCAAACCAGAATTTTCTTTAGCTTAAATCAAACCAATATGCTGTTATTAAATACTATAAAATGAACAAATGATGGTCATGGGGCAGGGCTTCAGAACCCACTTCAGCTAGATTTTGGGGCTTAGAAGGAACCTGCATGTCAAATAGTTATTGATGTTGCGGGTGCAATATCGAGCCCTTGCATCCCGCTTTATTGAATATAAAATCAAGGCAGTAAACGATACGTTCCACCAAATTTTTTGTAGTTACACTTTCCTACGATGACATATCACCTCATCACCCTTTAGGTCTATACATTTTCTCACTCAAGCTCTAGTGTCCATCTGGTTTTTAATATGTTTGTGACTCAGAATCTCATTCACAGATCCCCACTATTATTCTCGCGGTCCGCATTTGGGTATGCTAATATTTACTTTATCTAAATATACTTATTTCATAATTATTCTTTCATTTTTACAAAATGTCGTTTCAACAAATATCTTTTAATCTTGTGAAACAGAGATTTCTTTACGCTTATATTTCTTTAATAATAAAATATATGACTAACGGATTAAATGTAGAGTCTGTGCTAGTATTAATTAATTTTTCGAAATACATACTAGACCTGGTCAATTTTAGGATGGGTTAGTCAAGCAGAAAATTCCATGATATATTTATTAGATAGCAGGTTTTGTTTTAGTGTAAAAATATAGGCTGCTTCCTCATAGAATGCTTGTTCTCATCATACTAGACCCATCATTAGTATTCATTTGAAATGAAAAATTTATTATTTTAATATTTTACACAATCTTGTACATTGTGAGTATTGTAATGAAAATAAATACTAATTATATGTCTAGTATGATAACAACAAGCATTCTATGAGAAAGAAACCTATATTATTATACTACAACAAAACCTACTGTTAACTATATTAAAGAATTTTCTTCCTGACTAACCCATATTGATATCGACTAGGCCTATTATGTGATTCAAAAAGTTAAATTATTCTAGTACCAGCTCTACATTTTATCGGTTGGTGATACATATTAGTATTAAAGATTTATAACTCATATTATTTAACTGATTTTGTAATTGTGATATTAAAACTCGTTAATGTTTATACTAGAAAATATAATAGTTCGCAGCTCTCCATAAATTGTATGTATTGCGTAGAATACGTCAAGTATTTCCAAACCAAAAATTTGTTATGATCGGCTTAAAATGTAACTCAATTATAGTCTTGGTAAACCTATATAGATAAACTTTTATTTTTCAGCTTTCTAGGCATAAATAATTGACTTTCTCACACTTCCTTTTTTACAGGGTTTTTAAAAACTAAACCTTACAAACTAACATCCAACTACACCTTATATCTAAGATCGTTATGAAGGCAAACGTGTTTATCCTAGATTCTATATTTATGTTGCATTACCACCAACTTATCTTCCCAGCTTTCCAATTCCGTATCAACTACTTCCTTTTTCTTTCTCCCTTCCAGACTACCTTCCTCTACCTTGTCTTTAACTTATCCTATAGTCTGTAATAGAGCTTCCAAACCCTCCGTTCTGCCGTTTCTTTTTTCTATAGATTCTTAACTCCATTTTCATTATCCTTGGTATATCTGTCCTTTTCTCTTTTTCATCTTGACGCTCACCCCCTTTATCTTCTATCATATTCTCTCTCTCTCTCTCTCTCTCTCTCTCTCTCTCTCTCTCATATACCTTTCTTCTTGACCTACACCCTGTCACTTACTTCCATTTCCGACTTGCTTTCCATCTTCGCAAGCCTTTTTTCGTCCTTTTCTTCCACACCTTAACCTCTTATTCTATCTGCTTGATTTTAACTCTCTTTTCTTCTTCATCGACAATACTTTCCTCTCTAATCTTTCTACTTTCTCCCTACTCTCCCCCTTACGTATTTCTGCAGTACCATGATCACGCCTATCATTAACCCTAGAGCGTCCACCTCCGACTACTCTTTCTTCCTGAGGGGGGGAGGGTGCCCTATGTACCATTTCGTTTTATTTAAACGTGATCTCTACCCTTCCCTTTCTTCGATGATCCGTTTAATATTGGGCTACGCATGTGTAAAATATCCTCTCCGTCAAACTCAATACCGGCACTGAAAGCACTGTCGCTGACCACAACGTGCTCTCCGACTTATCTATTTTCTCTCGGTAACTGGGACTTCTTACTGCCGTACCTTTTGCAACCTACCTATATGTCTGACGGCTGTTGCTACCCGCCGCCTCAAATTTTTCCTTTATCTCAGTGTATTGAAGCCTCCCCCCACCCATAGCCCCTGCGGACACCTCTTTCTCTCCTTAATTTCCCACAAAAATTAAGAAACCCAATCTTTCCCCCCTCGAAGGCCCAAGCTTCTGAACAAAAAACTCCCCCGATCCGTTGGCAACCTACCCTCACTCTTCTATATGCCCAAATCGAATCTCTTAACTCCGCAAAAAATTCATTTTTATCTCTGTAATTAATCCCTCACAACCGCACATACCCCCTCGGCTTTGACCCTCACACTCCACTGACACATCCCCACAAATCCCGTAAATTAGCCTCAACACCTTTTAGCGAACATATGGTCACTAAACCCACCATAATACAATTTGACCTGGTAAATATATATTAATTCGCCAAACAGTAGGTTCATTTATTCACTGGTTGCCAAAAATATATCAACCTGAAGTCTTCATTTTTTGATAAATTCAAAACGGCAGGCTTTGCATTGTTAAATGTAGATATAGATTTTGCAACAGTTTCAGTTAAAATTATGACACTGTTTGAGCTGTATATTTTCTCATTAAAAGACATAAGTCTATACAATTTCATCTTGAAAATAGTAGTTTTGTAAACAAATCAGGGTAACGTTGTAAATTACAAACGCCTTTTTGTACGGAAAAAGCGCCTGAGGTAAAAATAATTTATATTCACTCAGAGATGCTCAAATTTAAAAAAATGTTTTGGTTAGTAAATAATGCACTTGTCAAAAATAATTGTTTAACCTTGAATGGACCATGATTTAAAAAAAAAACAAAGATACTCATAGTCGGGGGCTTGTTTACTATTCTTACGTAGCAACTATATTCCTCCCTTTTTGAAAAGGATATATAATTCGAAAAGTTTTTTTTCAATTCAGAAAATTATCCAATATTGTTCTTCAAATATAAGGACGTGAGTTGTGTAAAATCTCAGAACTGGTGGAAATACCAGCATACCAAAAAAATGTATTCCTCTCTTTCTTCTTTCAGAGTTAAGTACACAGTTCGATTGCTTGCCGAATGGTGAACCTATTCCTAATGTTCCTCGTAGTGAACCATCTTCATCTGAAAGAAATTATTTAACTGAGAGGCCTCTTCCTCATGAAAATCCTCTTCTACGTGAAAGGTCCAGATCTCCTTCTGAAGAGGATCATTTTCGTCCAAGATCTATAGCTCCACCTACAAGTCTTCCTTCCTCTGACGGAAATGGATGTGGACTTGAAAATTTCCGATTTATTCGGCTTGAATGTCGTTATAAGGTGCAGCTGACGTTCGAACTTAAAAGATATATTTTTCCTTCCGATAAATTAATTAAAATCAAAACAGGACCAAATACGTTTGGGCCTGTTCCAACCGAAGAACAAATTGTATTATCAACATCCTACGGTGACATTTTTGCCATATTAGAGACTCACGATCTTCTGGCTGGAATATATAAGTATGTAGGTCAGAAGAGAAAACGTGTGAAAATAAACATGAGAAGCCACACAGTTACCGAATTAAGCCGAGAAGAAATAAAAGGCATTCCAGTAGGTAGCCAACGCACAATCATGTTGAGTTTTAAAGTATACAATACAAACCCTCGTGTAAACAACAATCTTTAACGCAATTGATCAATTTAAGAAAATGAAAAACTATAAAATATATTGCTTAGGTTGCAAAGTCGGATCCAAATCTCACATGTAACTATAGTAATTAAATTAAAAAGGCAATGTATTATGGTTTTTCGAGGCTTCAATCTTTAGTTAATACCCCGGCAAATCCTTTTTGGAAACAGATTACAGTATAAATTCTTCAGAATAACCGTTAGTTGTACAAAAAATGATTGTTTTTGAAATTTTTCAAAATAAGTAGACTTGAACTCCAAAGATATTAGGTCTAAAAAAAACAAGTGCTGCACAGATACGAGCGTTCCGACTACAAAGGACCAAGGGAAATTTCGTTCCGTCTACCTCTGCCCTCTTTAAGAGACTGACGCCTGTGCGTGTTTTTACGCATCACCCATGAAATCTAAACGTCGCAAGATTGGGAGCTCCTTTCATGCTCATATCTTTGAAATTCCCGATGCTTTCTGTGTCTTTGGAGTTCGAATGTATTCGAATTCTATTGCTATCGAAGGGTTACATAATTTGAAATTTTTTGAACAACTTATAAAGTTATAAATAATATTGTAACCTATTCAGTTTGAGGAGTAGACCAATTGAGATAGTGGAAAAGTTAAGGTTGTAATGAAACCATTTAATGATTCTTCAACTCTTTAACTTTCTGAGATATTAATTATTAATTAAAGTATTATTAATCAAGTAGATATTAATTAAAGTATTGTTTCTTTTTTGTAATCTTTTGGTAAATAACCTTCCTACTCTTAATATCTTTGGGATTAAATGCACAGGGATTTGAGCAAGCGAAAAGGTATTAATAAGTAATAATATTTCCTGTAACGAAATAATAATATCAAATAGAGAAAATTATTGTATATTTGTTTTTAAGCAAATTTATTGGTTATGTAATTATATCTTTATATCAAAAACGTTATACTTGATTAAGATAATATTTATTAATTTCATAAAAAATAATTTAAAAAGTTATATAAATAAATCATATTAGAAAGGATATACTGTCGATCAGTAATTTTAATTTATTTTCTTTAATACATTTGTGTTACTTACTTGTGCTAGTATCATACCTTCTTTTATTTTTATTTTTAGACAAAGATTTTTTTTATATTCTTTGATTTCATGTTAAAGAAAAAGTGGACTGGATTCAATTTCACGGTGAAATGGAGATTTTCGCGCACGATGGGATCACGTTATGATTATATATTATTTATGAACGCCAAAAATCATCGCAGGATGAACGTTTTCTTCAACATAAATTTAAAGTATGTAAAAATACTATTTTTTTAAAAGAAAAAAAAGTCTAGACGATTTCATTTTAAAAAATGACTCTGATGAAATGTGGCTCAAAATGATAAACTTAACGCCTATCATCTGATAAAGAACGACTTTCTATATATATATATTTATATGTGTTTACCTGAATATAGTCGTCACGCTAACTAAATAAAAAAATTAAGAGCATTTTCAGAAAAAAATGTAAGACATTTAGACATTTTTGCAAAGTTTCTGGTATTTAACAAAAAGTCTTGCAAGTTATTCTCATAGCATTTTTATTTGTGATATAAATTTAATTCCGCTAAATAAAGACGAGTTATTGTAACAAGTTTTATTAAATCATTAAACCAGAGAAAATTAACCGCATCTAAAATGAAATGAATTAGTTTGGACGGTATTAGTTTTATCTGAAAACCGAGTCTCGCGGATTTATTTAAATGTCTTTGCCTTTTGAGAAACCCTGAATCCAAAAAAGCAGGTCTCACAGTAAATTTGCAGATAATTTTGAAATGAAAAATACTTTTCTCAAACACATTAGTTTACGTTAAATCTCTTGAAAATTATAAATACAGCACGAAATAATTTTTTTGAAGTGGATATAAATGTAGAAGTTTAAATTAATTTTTTTTTATTAAACAAAATTTGCAATTCCAAATAAGACGAAATCAGATTTTCCTTCAGTTTTATTATTTAAAGAATTGAGCTGCCTTTTATTATTTCACAAAAAATGATTAATATGATTCATAGCATTGAATACCATTCCATTGACAAAAATGTAAATATTATATTATATTATATTATATGTAGATATTATGATACATTACATCACATTACATTATATTACGAGGGTAGTTCAATAAGTCCTTAGAATGAAGTATAAAAACAATTTTTTTTTGGTAAATTTTTTTTTATTTTTCAACATAATCTCCTTGGAGCTCT
>NC_046662.1:61703048-61704429 GCF_010883055.1 Belonocnema kinseyi | reverse complement strand
AGCTATCTAAGGATGGTACTATAGAACGCCACCTCAAGGTAGGCCTAGTGGCGCCATCTCTTGGTCAGGCCGGAAACTTATCAATCCACCCTCGTATTTCGGAGGATTCCGGTCTCTGGCTCATCAATTCTTCAGTTTATGGTGTGGCGAGAGATTTGGCAGATTAAAATTTAAGTATAATACTGACGATGGAATTATATACCAAACACGTTGACATTGAATGAAAAAGAAGGCTGGATGGGCCAGACAGAGTGTCTCCCGTGCTCAGTGCGTGATAGACTACTTAACATCTTTCAGACCGTTCAAGATAGATAGAATGAGCAGAATGGAGAAAAAGGTGAGGTAGGCCAGAGAAAATCGACAATTTATCGCCGACCCATCGTCAAAGTTGTCAAACCAGACAAATGAAAATGTCGTTTATTTTTCGGATCGTGTTGACCGAATAAATTACACACCTGTAAAGAAGGAATTGCACTTGTAGCAGGAGACCTGAAGCTGTTACGAAGAGAAGTCTCAGCAGAAGCAAATGAACTATCAGGTAAATAATTGCATTCAGAGGAAGAATACAGTAAACCTAAATCTGCAACTAGAAAAAAAGAGGATTACATTTTTTTGAGAACGTTGGTTCTACCAGTCCATAAGATATGTAATAATATTTAACGAACATGAAAATATTAACAAGGTAACAAGAGATTTCAATGGGAATTTCAATTAAATATGAAAAATATTAGAGGAATTTACAGAGATATGTTATGTAAACAGTTTATTTTTGCAAAATCACTAATGTTATGTTTGTACACTCTTATTTAAAAAAGAAAACCAGTTTTGTATACAAAACATAGCACTAGTATTCATTGAGAAAAATAGGCCTATTGAATTTCAGGGCTAGTGGTATTCCAGCAGCCTTGAATAAATATGTCTTTTAGACATAACAGTCAAAAGATGTTATTAGATTTTTTCGGAAACCATCCTAAGTCTGGCTAAATAATTTTCTGAAAATTCCTTTATGTTCCAAATAAGACATAAAAAAGTCTTTGAGGCGATAATAATGCAATCAGAATGAAATTTACTGCCCAGTGTTTTCTCGCGCAGCTGTTTTTAAATTTAAAATCTAAATGTCAATAATATTTTTCTTCCATTCGAACTAGCAATTGAGTTCATCATACATATAAGTACGTACTTTCAAAAGTAGGACTAGAAAGTAAATTTCTTTGACTATTTTTAAGTTTCTTTGACAGAATATTCGAGTCACTGTGTGACTTATAAGAAATTACGGTATATACGAGGGTAGTTCAATAAGTCCTTAGAATGACCAACAGATGGCGCGCGAATCGTTCCAAATCATCTGTTTTCAGTCAGCACCACTCCCGACTAGATATAT
>NC_046662.1:61699463-61702948 GCF_010883055.1 Belonocnema kinseyi | reverse complement strand
GCCTTGGAGGAGATTATGTTGAGAAATAAAAAAAAAAAATTCTTAAAAACGTTGTTTTTCTTGGTCAGGCCGGAAACTTATCAATCCACCCTCGTATACTAACAAAGAAGAGCATCTACTTCTGACAGATCTTAGGGCCAAGGAGGAAACTGGATATTAATATGACTCGTCCTGAAAACGCTTTCATCTTTAAGAAGGTTCCTGCTTTCTGCGGCTGTTTTTAATGTCGCTTCTTATTTTTCGTCTGTGGCCTGTACGTGCAGCGGTTGGGAAAATGCTTTACGTTTATATGCAGTTTGCGAAAGGTATGCTGTTTAATTTCGCAAAGTCTGTTGTGAAACGTTCTGAAGTTCTGTGTATTTCTGACACCACAGAGTGCGCATGCGCGCCATAAAACCTTCGCGAAGAGGGATAATCCTGATATTGTAACATATCAGCAGGTCATCCTTGAGATGAGTTGTCCACTAAATGAGAGAGCTAAGCCGCGTCGGTTTGTCGTCGTCTCTCTATATGAATTATTTTCGGCATCCCGAATTTCAGGATGATTGTCACTGTTTTCTTACCCATTTTCGCTTGCGCTTCTGGTTCAATCCATTTGAAATCAATCTTCAACTTCGTTTTGATGATATTATTGTTATTGCCACAAGCAGCTGGGAAAAATGTTCCTTCATACTCGTAAAGTCCTGTCTGCATGGATAAGACTGGATCACCTGAGAGATCGCCCGGTATCTCAAATTCACTATTTGAGAAACTTTTCAGAGATGCTATTGTAACCATTTTCAGCAGAAACTCTTGGTACAGGGTCGCTCTGTCCGCAGCCTGGAAACGCGTTGACTTTGTCATAGGTCGTAAGTTCGACTACAAAGGAACCTAAATCAAAACCGAATATATAATTAAGAATTAAAAGGTTTAGCAACCGCCATAGGGTCCCGCTAGGAATAACTGGCATCCGTCAAACGACACCGGCTCCCAATAGATCAACGGTAAATCACACCTATCGTTACAGCTTACGACTGCGATATAAAGGGGGGGGGGGCACAAGGCACAAAGAAATCAGAACGACATGCCTACGAAACCCTCGCATAAAGTTCATACAAAGGACAAAAATAATAAATGCGGTAGTATAGTATCTTTGTAATTGCTTCAAATTTAATTTCCAATGGTTCAGAGCGCTGTAGGTGGCGACACCGATCCAACCGAGTTTTTTTGCATCAATCAAAAAAAGTATTCTATGTGCGATGCGTGCTGATGTTATGAAGATAAAAGTTCTATGCATCTATCTCGCTAGTGCCTTAACATGCTTTGGGCACGCGGGTATGACTTTAGAGTAACGAACCAGTGATGATTTTGTATCTAAGAGAGCACTGATCACAAGGATAATTACTTTATCTTAACATCAACGTTATTTCCGGCCGAAGCAGAGAGTTTGATCATGAATATAGTTCGTTTACCAAAGTCTTGGAGAACTAATTCAGGTCTCGAATGTGCAATGAAGACTTATTTCAGAAAATCTTGGTTTTGAAAAATTTGGGACATCTCTTTTTGGACGATTGACTCTTCTGTCCCGTGTATCGTTTGGCTGGAGAGGCTTAAAATACTGTAAGAGCAAAAAAGAGAGTATTAAAAAATTCTTGAGACCGCATTATGTCTGTAGGGATATGCCCTCCCTGCGTGAGTAAGACACCTGGATGGTACATACACAAGGTACACAGCGTGTGCATAGCACGCTTTGCACCTTTCACTGGAAACTTCTTAATGTAAAATGCGCCCACGGTATAATAAAGTGAAAAGAACACCGTCGTAGTATACAAGAATGCTCCTTTGTCAAACATCTCGTGTTTCCTGACTATTTTTTGGAGAGATTTTTTGTAATTCGCGAATATATAAGGTGTACTCAGAAGAATTTGGTTATAAATAAATTAGAGATTTAGAAATATACGTCTGCCTTGACGGTATGAGATGTATAATTTCGGAACAAAAGAATTGATATGCAAGCTCATATGCATGATATTATACAATAAGAAAGCTAACTTTTTTCTATTAGGCTTAAGATGTTTACTACCTAATATACGGAAGGAATTTCTGTTAGAGATGAATGAATTGAATAGTCTGCACAAATCTGTCTTAGTGTATATTATCAGTCGCAGACGCATTTTTATGATGCAATTAAGTGATCGGATAAGAGCAGTATGCCAAATTTGACGTATTGGACAAACCCCTAGTTTCCAGCCCCACCATCTACGGACTGGATTGCAGCCAAATGCGTGATAGAGGGATCAACAGCTGAAGGTACAATCTGAACAAACAGAAGCTAATGTGAAGTCTGGGCGCCTATGCCGTCGGAGCCATCGCGGCTCCTAAACCACCGAGGATTATGAAAAAATGATTAATTATAAGAGAAGTTGTAGGACTCAGAGGCTACGATCATGGTTCCTTAAAGCAACCAATCCCGACGCAACTGGAACGTGTACGTCATCCACTCCTGCTTCTTCTATCCTAGAAGGTTGGCAAAAACGATAAATTTACTTAAGATATTTCGTAAACACTGTTCCTTAAAGTACGGTTTCTAGCCGCTAATGACCTTACACGGCAGATGGCACAGTTGGAGGTAAAAGTTTCATCTTTGGACACTTTTTTAGAATTAGTAATCTTTGTGCAATGTTAAGAGGAACAGTGTTGTCGGACCAGATGCAGTGATCCAAAAGGAACAGCTTTTTGCATCTGACTTGCGATCGTCTAAGACTGATGCTGACAAGTCAGTATTTTATTGAGTTGGCTATGAAATAAAACTTCCATGCCTGCAAGGCAGCCGATTATGAAAACCACAAGATGGACTCTGTAGCCTTGATACAGCCTGCTTAGTTCGAAAAAAGAACCTGATGTTTCGCTTGTTCTTCTTCTTCCTTTGCCATGATATTACCATCGGCTGGTGCCGAGAATTTAATCACGTAAATTATCTTAGTCTTCACGTCCTGAAAGACAATATCAGGCTTTGTAGAATGGATACGCTGAGTCGTGGAAAAGGCGAAATTCCAGTAGATCTTATACTGATCATTCTCTACAACAGACTTCAGTTTCCCCTGGGCGTATGGCAAGACACGCATTAGATCAACATGATAGAAAGTCCGCAGATGGTAATATAACACTTTTTAAGCGGCATTGTGTCTCTTTATATACCCCAATAAAAAATATTTCTGTGTTGAAATGATTCATAAAATCATCATTTGAAGATCCTCACGTGTACCTACTATTATCCAAAGTGTTTTGTTTTACGCATCCATCACTCCACTAAACACACTTTACGATACAAATCTTATGGATTATTTGTCGCCACACTTGCCTTTCCTGGAATACCGATTTAGCTTCCCTTACGTTTATATATTTTCTCGCGCAAGCTCTAGTGTTTTTCTAGCTTTTAAAATGTTTTCGACTTAGAGTCACATTCACACATTCCTTTTATTATTTCCTAAGTCTAATATTTTCAA
>NC_046662.1:61696727-61699363 GCF_010883055.1 Belonocnema kinseyi | reverse complement strand
ATACCCAAGTCATAGGTCGATTGTAACGGTCAAGGTCAGTTAGAGGTTATTTGAAATTAACAAAGTTTTCCAAGAGGTCATTTTAATTGCTGAAGTGAATTTCAACGAGGAGTTCAATGTCGGCCTTCATTTTCACCTGGAAGTTGACCTTCATTGTTTTTTGAAGGTGAAGTTTGTTTTTTTAAAATGAAAACACCCTTTTCACATCTGCAATCGATATAGCGGAAAATTCTACGTTCAGGTACGTACGAAAGTCATAGGTCAATTGTAACGTTCAAGGTCATTTAGAGGATATTTGAGATTAACAAAGTTTTCCAAAAGGTCAGTACAATTCCTGGGGTAAATTTCAACGAGAAATTCATTGGTGAGCTCTGTATTGATCTTGGTGACGATCTTTAAGGTTTTTTCAAGGTTTGTTTCAAGCAGTTTACGTTTACGTTTAGCATTACTCAGGAACAACGACGTGGACGTAGTAAATTCTGTTCCCTTTGGGCTGCTTGATTAGCGTGAGTCCCCTTGCCTCTCATGCTTCAGTGAAGATGTTTGAATTGAAACCCTTAAGCTTCTTGACAAAAAGCTATGCGGTTGTAAAAATGTTTTACAGCATTACGAATCATCTTCCTATCAATTAAAGTAGCCTGTTGCAGAATCCGAGTCTGCAATATATCTAAGCTTTGCGGTTGCGTTATGTATACTTTTCTCTTTAAAAAACCCCAAAGAAAATAGTCGAGAGGCGTCAGATCAGGAAATCTAGCAGTCCACTCGATTTCACCTCTTCTACCAATTTACCTTTTAGGGAACTGAGTATCCAAATGTGCTCGTACCTCCCTACCGTAATAAGCCGCTGCTCCGCCCTGCTGAAACCAAATGTTTTGAAAATTATCGCCTGTAATCTTCCTTATTCTTGGTACAATTTGGTTCCTGAGAAGCTCTTCATATGCTCGGGCATTGAGATTACCATCGATGAAGAAAGGGCCTATCAATGTATCATTTAAGACACCGGTCCAAACATTAATCTTTTGTGGATATTGTGTGTGACTCTCCAACATCCAATCAGGAATTGTGTCGGACCAATATCTAGAATTTTGACTGTTAACTTCACCTATTACAGTGAAAGTAGATTCATCTGAAAATACTGTATTGTACAAGAAAAGAGGATCTCTATCAATTCTGTCCATCATAAAGTCACAAAATTGAACCCGAAGATGAGGATCGTCTTCATTCAGCTCTTGTACCAGACGAACTTTTCAAGGATGGAAATTAATGCTTTTTAAAATATTTCGTACTGTCTCAGGAGCAACGTCACTCTCACCACTAGCTCGATGTAAACTAAGGTGTGGGTTTCAACAAATGCTTAGGCTATGTTCATCTACATCTCCTCAGATCCTGCAGATTTTGGCTGAGCAGTTCTCTGAAGGTCCTTGATAGAACCATGATTCATAAAGCGCCTTACAGTTCTTTCAATTGTTGATTTTGAGACAGGATTTAACCCTTCTCCATTACGAGAAGTGCGATTGAAAAGCAAACGAACTTGATCATAAGATCGAATTCGATCTCTCCAACCACGCATCATTAATACAGATACCCTCTCTCGTTCCGAAAGTTTAGCTTGCGCCATAATAATCTTTTAGCGAAAGATAGTAAGTATGTACTCTTTATAGGTAAATTTAGTTTCGATTCGTTATATTCGTATGGAAAAACGGTATAGGACTTATGGCATCGCCTTAGGTATTGACTTCAATATCGAAAAACGGTATTGGACTGTATAACTCTTTCGGGAGGAACAGAACTCTTACCAGAACACCTGGAACTTTTATTGAAAAATTTCCTTATGATTTTACAATATTCAAAACGCTGTAACGAAGATCAATACAGAGCTCACCAATGAATTTCTCGTTGAAATTTACTTCAGGAATTACACTGACCTCTTGGAAAACTTTGTTAATTTCAAATAACCTCTAACTGAACTTGACCGTTACAATTGACCTGTGACTTGGGTACGTACCTAAACGTAAAATTTTCCGCTCTATCGATTGCAGATGTAAAAAAGTGGGTTTCCATTTAAAAAAAAAACAAAGTTGACCTTCAAAAATCTGTGAAGGTCTACTTCAAGGTCAAAATGAAGGTCACCATTAAATTCCTCGTTGAAATTTATTTCAGGAATGACCTTCACTTTTTTGAAAAATATTTTATCTGAGGAAATATCCAACCGTCCCGGGACTTTTTAGACACCCTGTATATATACTAACTACTTTATTTATTACCTTACAAGTCTAGTTATTTTGAATTTAAGAAAAAGAATTTCACTTTAATTTAAATGTTAAAGAACTTGAAAAAGTTTATATTTTGGAAATATAATATAGAAATTCGAATTGTGTATTAACATGAATAAACATTTTTTATAACCTTTAATAGTATCAGAAAATCCTTAAATTGCAGATTGAAAATGTTAAATATATTAATTATCTAATTAAATTTCATTTAGAATTAAAAAGAACTAATGCATTTTTATATATGTTAATAATATTATTAAAAATGTAAAGCGACGTTTTATTCGCTTAAGTTACATCATCAAAGATATATTACCTTTAGGATATGAGTTATTGAAATAATATAACTTGCACTTCAAGGACATG
>NC_046662.1:61693824-61696627 GCF_010883055.1 Belonocnema kinseyi | reverse complement strand
AAGTAGCAGGAAGTCGAGAAACCTGCAACATAGAAGACTAAGATACATTGAAAACTATCTTAGAAAAGTGGAGAGAAAATGACGAAGTCAAATAATTAAGCAGACCCTTATTTGCGTATAATTATTTGAAATATACACGGCGTTAAAAACTCTTCAAATCTTGAACAGCATGTACTCTGGTCATAATCTGCCCAACGCAGATTTCCAATTTGCTGTGTTTGTTCTCACTTACTATTCAAATAATGATATTAATTATTTATTGTAGTCTCTAAATTTAACTTCAGTTAAGGCCATCGAGCAATAATCGTAGCTACCAATGTTTTTATGGGGGATTTAAATTCCCGAGTAAGCGAAGTGGCTGGCCTGAAAGAAGAAATTCTGAGGCAGAGTTATCATGCTCTGTGTATGAGAAAATCGCTGGGTGAAAAGTTGCTACTCGTGGAAAGAATTTGATAGTTATTTGGAAGAACTGATCTGATCATTTTAAATTGAGAATTTTCTCAAGATAGTCTAGGTAGCTTTACTTTTTACCCATCTCGCGGATTCCGAATAATAATTCATCTTGATGCCTGCCACTGGCACGTTTCGAGACTTGTTAAAGATTTCAAAAGTATGAATAACATCTTTATTCTGAACTTTATTACACAGATTTATTTATGTCATCCTGAAAGAAAGGTCTTTGTTAGAGCGTTCCCTTTTGTTGGTTATTCATTGCAGTAGAATACATTATTCAAAACTGGAATCAGCTCTATATTTTCAGACATTTTAGGAGCCTTTTTCAAAGAACGAATTTCAGGGTTCCTCCATTAGAAGGCGTGACGGACTCATTAAATAATATGGAGGGTGTAATACAGAGTCAAGCCCTGAGTCTTCTTTTCTTTGATTTATTTCTCTATAACTTTGAAGACTATTTCAGCAAATATACAAAAAAATTGTAGATACAGCAGATCCAAACTGTTTTTTCTGTCTTCGACCGTTTTAATTTTCAATCAGTATTTTAGCTAAATTCAGCAAATATTCGGTCTTACGGTCAATGATAATAATTGATAATATCATTGACCGTAAGATCGAATATTTGCTGAATTTAGCAAAAATACTGATTGACTATTTCAACGCCAATGTATTCAAGAGAATTTCGATTGATTTTAGGTACGACCTTTTTACTACTGCTTACGCAGAAGATTTGGTTATGTTTCATTTTTTTCAGTCGATATGCGAAAGAAAATGAAGGCTTAACGAACTATTGTGAAATTAACGGATTTAAATGAACAAAAAATCAAGATAGTAATTTTCTACAAGGAAGGCTTAATAAGGAAAGCTGCAGCTTTCTCTTCAGAGAAAATTCAGATTTGGTGTTAAAAATTCCATGTAGTACCAAATCGGATTCCTGGGATACGAAAGTAAACTCTATTTCGTACGATAGATACAAGTTTCATTTTCTACGGTAAAGAAATCTAGGGAATGAGGCATTGAGATCAGATAGATACTGTCTGGACGATAATCTACAAAATATTTACGAGCCAGCTAATGTTTTTTCCAATATAAATGATAAGAAAAGAAATAGGAGATCCACTTGTATCAAGTTAGGCATTAAATAGATCCTTGAACTGGATTGTTAATTTGTAAGGGATGGCTTATTGCAGTTTACCTAAATTTGTTTGAATAGGTCAATGAAGTTATCGCAACAGAAATCGACTAAGATTAAAATTAGAGATGGGACAAGCAATAATTCGGCTAATGCTTGCCCTCCGGCAGGCAAGTCCTCCTGCTTGCCAGACCCGAGTTTTAAACTTCAGCTCCTGCTCCCTCCGGCTGCCGGAGGAAGGAGTAGGCAGTAACTTCCGCCTTAATTCTACTGCGTTTTTTCTCCTACTGAAAACTTCGGCGTCAAGTACCTGAAGCCCTGAACCCTTTTTTTCTGCATCTTCTGACTTTTTTTTCGAACTCTTTATTTACTTTTCCTATTGCGTTCAGAATTCATTGTCAGCAATTCAATATTGAGAAAATGAGAATTTAAAAAATTTTAAAAATGATATTATATTGACTTTTAATTTTCGAGGTGATTTGTAAATGAAATATAAATTATTTATTTTATTTAGATAATAAAATAACATACGAAACATGTGTGTAGTGGATAAAATCTGTTATTTTCTAAATAATTATCTCAATGTTTTCCTTAAAAATTTTTAGTCATAAATAGTAGCGCATTAAGATTCACATACAACTGACAGGTGTGTCTTTCTCTATATGCACTGTGCAAAACAGTACTGTCGATGAAAATCGGATCATATCTTCAATGCCAGTTGAGAGTTCTTGTAATTTCGCATGCACATTAAGATTTACTTAATTAATGGAAATATTAACCGATTTTCATCCACATTTTTCATTTCCTTAAAATAATACGAGGAAAATGATTCAGCTAATTAGAAGTTAATTCAGCAATTTCTTAAAGATTTGACATATTTAGACAGCCTTAAATCTATGACAAGGAAACGGTTATCATGAGGGGGGGGGGGGGCTTCCGATTTACCGGGCCCGGGGAGCCATCCCCCTACAGCGGCTGCCCGGCCCAGGGTGGTTTCCCACGACCGCAATCGTAGATGTGACAACAGTAGTCTGAAAATCGCTGGTGTACACTATGCTTCATGACAAATTCGCATTCGATAAAATTTCTGTAGTCATTCCTTTTCTATTGTGTGAAAAAGTTGGCTATAAGTAAATAAAAATATGAAAATATGTCCAAACAATTAATATCTAATGAAGTAAAATAATAGATTTTATTATTATAATAATATGATATCAT
>NC_046662.1:61690537-61693724 GCF_010883055.1 Belonocnema kinseyi | reverse complement strand
CGGTTTTGATTCCTCTAGAATCAAACCGAAGGGCCAATGGCAAAGCCACCGAACGCGTCCTCCGGTTGCGGATAGAGAGTCCCTGTACGAAGGGTTTCTGCTGAATATGGTTACAAAAATAAATAGGCAGTCGCGGACAATTATCCAGGTGTGGTCCCGAAGGAATTAACCTACAAGCAGAGGTGTGAAAACCGTACCGAAAGCTGAATGGCGCCTGGGTGAGGGGTCTAGAACGGTGACTCTGGGATACCGGGCGACCTCTCAGAGTACGTAGCCTTATCCTTGCATGCGGGGCTCTACAAGGATGGACGAACCCCTTTCCCTAGCTTCTCGTGGGAACAACAATGACAACACCAGACATAGTTGTAGTAAATGCGGTTCAAAACAACAGAACGCGCAGGGCTCCCGACAATGGGTCGGCCAACAATGCCGACCAATCTGGAGCTGGGGGAGCCAATGAAAATGGATTCAATGCGATGGATCAACGGGATCTCGCGACCTTCGGGTGGACGGAGCAACTGAATCACGACTTGCTAGAGTGCTACGATGCGAGTGTGGCCCGTGAACGGGGTTACATGGCATGGCTGCATGCTCTATGGTGCGAGAAACACCCGGAGCTATCGCACTTTTCGCAGCAACACCTGCGAAACCATGCCGAACTACTCCGAAAAAGGGGCTATGTAAACGGAACGCCGACTCTACCACAGCTAGAACAAGCCGGCAACAAAAAAAGAGAGGCGACCCTAAGACCAACCGCGGGCAGGCATCCAATAGATGAAGAGCGATGCTTTACGACTCGGAGAAACATCAACACCAAGGTTTCTCTCAAGCCTAAAGATCTGGCTGAAATGGATGACGAGCTTCGTGGACATTTTTCCGGTGAATCCAACCTCTGGGCTATCAATTATTGTGTGTATAATACAGCGAGGGCTTTGGCCGATGCGTACCGCGAAACGAAACCAACGGCTGATCATAAGACTAAAAGACGAATGCATCAACTTGCCATAGAGATAGGCTGGGCAAGACAGTACGCGTCCCGCATTCAATGTGTGATTGACTACATCACATCTGGCAGGAATTTTACCGCCAAGGTTTGAAAGTTCGCGCGCGAACTCCGGACCCATTATCACACACTTAACAAGTCAAAGCTGCTGACCATCAAGCAGCATATTGTTGAGAGAATATGTATACCATCTGACGCTAAAAGAAGTCTAGAGCGGAGGGAAAAGTAGGTCAGAGAAAGTCAACAGTTTCTCTCTGACCCATCTCGAATCTTCCAAGACCCTCCAGTTACTGTCGAACACCCACCCAAACCAGAGGAGGTCGAAGTATTTTGAAGAGAAGTCTACGAAGTTCAGTATAGACTTGATGAAGACTCAGAAAATATAAATAGCTTCAAGGAGTTACGTGTTGCCCTCATAACACCTGATAAAGAATGCCCACCCATCACTACCGAGGAAGTGAAAAAAGTATTAAGAGGGATGAAGAACTATTCCGCACCGAGACCAGATTGTATCAAAACCTTCTGGTGCAAGAAGTTTTCTTCAACCCATCAGCATTTAGCCCGTATTTTCACCTCATATTTGAAGCCGGAAGAGCCGATTCCAGAGTGGTTGATGGAAGGGCGCACAATACTCCTGCCGAAAATAGGCAACTTAGCTGACCCGAAGAACTACAGGCTAATAACTTGTCTGAACACGCTTTATAAGATAATCACAGCTATCCTAAATGATAGGATTGTTCGGGCAATTGAACCTGTGTGGCAAGAAATGTATGAACAACGAGGCTCAAAGAAAGGCGTAGGCGGATTTCGGAAGAATCTGCTCATCGATAGCTGTGTCTGCAAAGATGCAGCATTCTACCAGCGTCACCTATCGATGGCCTGGTTTGATTATCGGAAAGCTTTCGATTCGACATCCCATAGACTTATCATCTGTCTTTTGGAAATCTTAAAGGTTCATCCGCAAATAGTTGCGCCAAGGTTTATTTGAAGCGAGGAAAACTTAATGGCATCCATGAAGTTCCTGAGCTCGTTGATAGAAGCGACATACGACGCCTTTGCGCTGGAGAGACTTATACATACCTGGGCGTGCCACAGAGCCGCATTCAGGATGTGACATCTATAAAGGATACTCTCCGAAGCAGATACAAACGTCTCATCCGACAAATTTGATCTTCCGAACTGTCGGCGAGGAACAAAGTATCTACAAAGAACATGCTTGCGGTCCCGGTACTACGCTATTCATTTGGAGCAGTTCCATGGACGAAGCACGAGCTCAGATCTTTTGATATCGGGACAAGAAAGGTTATGCACTTGAACAAAAGCATGCATCTTAAGTCTTCCGTTCCGCGACTGTACATCTCACGCCGTCAAGGGGGTCGCGGAATATTGAGTCTTGAACAGCAGGATTATTCTGGGTACAGCACATAGAGTTGCAAATGGAAGAGACCCTCTTCTTAAAATGGCCAGGAATCACGAAGAAGTGGGCAAAGGAGCATTTCTGTACAAAGCAGCGGGGGAGGCTGCTGAAACACTCGGACTTGACTTCAGCATTAGGGGTAAGCAAAATGCATCAAATCTTATCTATCTCGAGTACTCACTCCTGAAAACCCGGGTTAAGAAAGCACAAGAGAAAAACTTTCGTGAACAGCTCCTCGATAAGAGGATGCACGGTATCTTTCACATAAATGTGAAGGATCAGTCAATGTCTGGTGAGCTAACGTTTGCTTTCCTTAAATCGCCCGGATTGAAGTCTGGTACAGAGGGTTTCATTTTTGCATGTCAAGACGGTGTCATTTCCACCTTAACATACCGTCGCCACATTTTGAGCCAAGACATTCACGATGATAGCTGCAGGGCGTGCCATGCACACCCCGAGCATTTAGCTCACATACTATCTAGTTGTCCAACTCACGCGGGAACGACCTACATTCAAAGGCACAATGCGGCACTAAGAGTGCTTTATTACCATCTGTGTCACTCCTACGGCATTCACCTTAATATCGCTCCTCTAAATTCTCCTAGGGAAATTGAGTCAATTGTCGAGAATGAGAAGTGCCGCATATAATGAAACTTTATATTCTCGACAATTGTTTCTGTTGCTCACTCGAGGCCTGACATGGTTCTTCTTGACTTCGATAAAGCGAACCATGTTCGTTATCGAATTTTCGGCACCAGCTGACAAAA
>NC_046662.1:61686901-61690437 GCF_010883055.1 Belonocnema kinseyi | reverse complement strand
ATACGACGATCCAGCAAAAGCCTCATGCAACCTAAGAACACGGAGCGGCCCAAGGACAACTGCCTTCTGCATTTTTCCCGCAAGTGTTCTAGCATATTGTTGTCACGCAGGGATGCTTTTTAGGCCATTAGCAAGTGAAAGCTTGGCACCTTCAAGAACGCCGATGATAAGGACGATCAGTTTAACAGAATATTCCGGGTACAATCATTGCAACTCCCTTATAAGGTCTCGATACGTCTCTTTCTTTTCATTCTCCTTGGCTATGATGTTTTTGTCAGCTGGTGCCGAAAATTCGATAACGAACATGGTTTGCTTTATCGAAGTCAAGAAGAACCATGTCAGGCCTCGAGTGAGCAACAGAAACAATTGTCGAGAATATAAAGTTTCAGTATATGCGGCACTTCCCATTCTCGACAATTGACTCAATTTCCCTAGGAGAATTTAGAGGAGCGATATTAAGGTGAATGCCGTAGGAGTGACAGAGATGGTAATAAAGCACTCTTAGTGCCGCATTGTGCCTTTGAATGTAGGTCGTTCGCGCGTGAGTTGGACAACTAGATAGTATGTTAGCTAAATGCTCGGGGTGTGCATGGCACGCCCTGCACCTATCATCGTGAATGTCTTGGCTCAAAATGTGGCGACGGTATGTTAAGGTGGAAATGACACCGTCTTGACATGCAAAAATGAAACCCTCTGTACCAGAGTTCAATCCGGGCGATTTAAGGAAAGCAAACGTTAGCTCACCAGACATTGACTGATACTTCACATTTATGTGGAAGATACCGTGCATCCTCTTATCGAGGAGCTGTTCACGAAAGTTTTTCTCTTGTGCTTTCTTAATCCGGGTTTGCAGGAATGAGTACTCGAGATAGATAAGATTTTATGCATTTTGCTTACCCCTAATGCTGAAGTCAAGTCCGAGTGTTTCAGCAGCCTCCCCCGCTGCTTTGTACAGAAATGCTCCTTTGCCCACTTCTTCGTGATTCCTGACCATTTTAAGAAGAGGGTCTCTTCCATTTGCAACTCTATGTGCTGTACCGTGAATAATCCTGCTGTGAAGACATTCAAGACTCAATATTCCGCGACCCCCTTGACGGCGTGAGATGTACAGTCGCAGAACAGAAGACTTAAGATGCATGCTTTTGTTCAAGTGCATAACCTTTCTTGTCCCGATATCCAAAGATCTGAGCTCGTGCTTCGTCCATGGAACTGCTCCAAATGAATAGCGTAGTACCTGGACCGCAAGCATGTTCGTTGTAGATACTTTGTTCCTCGCCGACAGTTCGAAAGATCAAATTTGTCGGATGAGACGTTTGTATCTGCTTCGGAGAGTATCCTTTATAGATGTCACACCCTGAATGCGGCTCTGTGGCACGCCCAGGTATGTATAAGTCTCTCCAGCGCAAAGGCGTCGTATGGCGCTTCTATCAACGAGCTCAGGATCTTCAGGGATGCCATTAAGTTTTCCTCGCTTCAAATAAACCTTGGCGCATTTGTCTAACCCAAATTCCATTCTAATTTCCTTAGTATATCGTTCGACAATCCCCAGAGCTAGATGCAGTTGCCCTCTGTTTTTAGCATATATCTTAAGATCGTCCATGTAAAATACATGAGTGACCTTGTACTATCGATCTGCAGGTTTGCCGCACAAGTACCCGTCGGAATGGCGCAGTGCTAGAGATAGTGGCAATAATGTAAGGCAAAAGAGGAGTGGGCTCATGGTGTCGCCCTGAAAGACACCTCTCTGAAACGTGACCTTGTGAGTTGTCACACGATTTTTGTCAGATGAGATAGTAAGTCTGGTTTTCCAAAGCGGCATCAATCTCTCTATGCACCCAACTATTTGCGGATAAACCTTTAAGATTTCCAAAAGACAGATGATAAGTCTATGGGATGTCGAATCGAAAGCTTTCCGATAATCAATCCAGGCCATCGATAGGTCACGCTGGTAGAATGCTGCATCTTTGCAGACACATCTATCGATGAGCAGGTTCTTCCGAAATCCGCCTACGCCTTTCTTTGAGCCTCGTTGTTCATACATTTCTTGCCACACAGGTTCAATTGCCCGAAGAATCCTATCATTTAGGATAGCTGTGATTATCTTATAAAGCATGTTCAGACAAGTTATTAGCCTCTAGTTCTTCGGGTCAGCTAAGTTGCCTATTTTCGGCAGGAGTATTGTGCGACCTTCCATCAACCACTCTGGAATCGGCTCTTCCGGCTTCAAATATGAGGTGAAAATACGGGCTAAATGCTGATAGGTTGAAGAAAACTTCTTCCACCAGAAGGTTTTGATACAATCTGGTCCCGGTGCGGAATAGTTCTTCATCCCTCTTAATACTTTTTTCACTTCCTCGGTAGTGATGGGTGGGCATTCTTTATCGGGTGTTATGAGGGCAACACGTGACTCCTTGAAGCTATTTATATTTTCTGAGTCTTCATCCAGTCTATACTGAACTTCGTAGACTTCTCTTCAAAATACTTCGACCTCCTCTGGTTTGGGCGGGTGTTCGACAGTAACTGGAGGGTCTTGGAAGTGTCGAGATGGGTCAGAGAGAAACTGTTGATTTTCTCTGACCTACTTCTCCCTCCGCTCTAGACTTCTTTTAGCGTCAGATAGTATACATATTCTCTCAACAATATGCTGCCTGATGGTCAGCAGCTTTGACTTGTTAAGTGTGTGATAACGGGTCCGGGGTTCGCGCGCGAACTTTCAAACCTTGGCGGTAAAATTCCTGCCAGATGTGATGTAGTCAATCACACATTGAATGCGGGACGCGTACTGTCTTGCCCAGCCTATCTCTATGGAAAGTTGATACATTCGTCTTTTAGTCTGATGATCAGCCGTTGGTTTCGTTTCGCGGTACTGCATTTTTCTACTCTGAATTCCATGCGGTCATTATTGTAAAACTGCTTTCTGACATCTATCACTTACTGCAACGTGTGGTATGAAATAGCCTAGAGTTTCAGGGCATCCATGTATAGATGATGGGTCAGTAAAAGACCCATCGTTTCGGGTTCTTTCCTAATTTGACATTAAAAAGATCGTAAGAAAAATCCTTTTTCAGAAATATAAGCTATTTCAAGACAGATGTTAGATTTATGACACAAATAATTTGAAGGGAATCTGTATTAGGAGCAGAGCATTTACGATTGATCAGTATAGATGTCACTCCACAAACGTTGTAAAATAAAAATTAAAACTATCGATCGAGTTAACTGGGAAGTTCTGTGGTTCGATGCCCAGTCGAGTGACGTTAGAAGATTTTTATTTGTAGAAAAATAGAATTTGTTATTATTGTATATTCTTAAACTATGTGGCATACTATTAAGTATTTAGGCACATGGACTTAATGCTAAAAAGAACCGAAATTCATTGCATGATTGTCTTTGAAAGATCATCAGCGCACCATTTTCGACAGCTGCTAGCGTGTGTTCAAGTCAAAGACAAATTGTTCATATAGCTTGGAATATTTACGTGTGGATTTCCTGTATTTATGTTGAAGTCAAACTGCGAGCCATGTCCGAAAGCATAT
>NC_046662.1:61683819-61686801 GCF_010883055.1 Belonocnema kinseyi | reverse complement strand
ATGAAGATGTTTTAACGCTTAAAAAGTATTTCTATATCCGATAGAGACATTTGTAACTCCTTTTTAAAATCCGCTTTAGAAAATTCAGCTACGACCTCTTTTTGAACATTATCCGAGTGCGAATATCATGAAATCTGAAAGTGGGAATATTAGAACATTTATGTATTTGATTTAAAATATATCATATATAAAATAAAATAGAATACATACAATTATTTTTCTGATTTAGTAGTATATAGAAAGAATAATTTAACCAGATTAAAATGTTAAAAAAATGCAATTTCTTTAAACATTTATTTTTACAACCATGTTTTTAAAATAACATTTTCTGAATTAAACATAATATTTAATGCTTTCGAGGTGTAGTCAAGTCTGTTCAGAATGGCCTGTCATTTTTTAAACAATTTTTATTCGTCCAAGCAGATCCAGTTTCGTATAAAAAATGTGGATCAATAATACGAAAGAGAACAATCGAATCGAATTTTTGGAAACTGTCTTCTATATTTGTTAGTACTCGAAGTATACACATTTTCGTGCAGGAAATAAAAATTATAAAAACCTGTCTTAAAAAAACCAAAATCCAAAAAATTTTATTATTTTCAAAAATGCGGAGAAACTAAAACTTGTGCTGAGTTGTGCTCGAGAAATGCAGACATTACCTTTAAAAAAATTACCTGAGATCCACAGTTCTCATATTAAACCACAAAATTTAAAACTCAAAAAAACATAAAAGATCCAAAAATAGTCAAATTTTGTCAAACTAAAAGTTTTACTGCATTTAGCGAGCACAATTCAGCATAATTTTTGTTTGTTCGAATTTGTGTTTTTTCTTCTATTTTTAATTTTTATATTTTGGGTTTTAAGATGACAACTTTTGTTGTTACGTGATTCTATTAGAGAGAATAAAGACTGCATTTATCGAGCACAACCCAGCACAAGTTTTATTTTTTCGAAATTTGACAATCACGACTCAGTACAAGTTTTAGTGTTTCCAAATTTTTTGAATAATAAAATTGTTTGGTTATTTTTTCAACGGTCGGCTTTTTGGAATTTTTCTTTCCTACTCAAAATTGTATATACTTCGAGCCGCCTAGCACAACTTTTGCTTTTACTTTAGTAAAACTTGCAGATCTAGAAATTTTTTTTTTAAATTCTACCCATAATTTTTGATTTTTCAAAAAACTGTTTGCGGCACAAATGGGCACAAGTTTACCAAAATTAAGCACAGCTTTACTTTAAAAAAAAAAGTTTGGGAGTCTGCCTTCGGGGACATCTACTTTACGCTATATTTTTTAAATACCTATACTTAATTTTTTAATCATTTTTTCCTAAGTATTTACATTATTCTTGAATAAATCACAATAAATCATTAGTATTTGTAAACTTACTCACAGTACTCAATATTTGACGTTCATCTGCGTCATATTATACTTCAGAAATAATATTTTCTTCAGCTCCTCATAGTTCTCATAATTTTTCTTACACAAATCTTCCTTCTTCAAACAAACAGTCGATACACAAAGAAAGCGAAAAGCTACTTTGCTCAGTTTCGGAAAATGTCCTGTATTTTTGAACCACCAATCCCTGGGACATTCCTTTTGGTCCACAAGTTTGTCCAGAAAGAACATATTCAATTCTTCCTTCACTTCGTCTTTTTCATACATTTGATTTTCCTCCTCCCGTCGAACGCCTGTCATCATTTCTTCGAAGCAGCTTTCAAGGGAATCTGGCACGAAATTAGATTGTCCTGTAAAGTTCTCAATTTCTCTTCCTCCTGCAGCTTCATTCTCGATTCTTCCACACTGATGATTATTGGCCAATTTCAGTTGGTATTCTAAATTTCTTAGTATGTCTTCTCGGGCTTCCTTTGTAAAAAGGTGTCCTTTGTAACGAGGATCCAAAACAGTTGCTAACGAAAAGGATGTGTTTTTCTCCAAGTCATCCAGATGAATGCCGATTTCTGTCAGCAGGCTTGTTTGCAGTGATAAACCTAAAATACTGCACTTCCGTTTCTGTATGTAACTCTTTATGAGTACTAGTGCAGGTATGATCTCCGATATTATAGATGTCGATGAAAGCATTTTCGTTTCAGCCTTTTCAAATGCATCCGTTAATCCTACCACATCTCCTATGAGCTCCCACTGCAGAGTTGACAACATGTATTGTATGTTGTCTTCCACAGCCCACTTTTTTATGCCACTTTCTATGACAATCAGGTGACTTAGTATTATCAAAATCGATAAACTCGTCGTAGAACCTTCTTGCATGAAAGTATCGATTGCCTTGTTTGCGCGAAGATAACCGGATTGCACATTTTCATTTTCGAGTGTTTTGATTAATTTTAGGCGATCAGCTAGAAACGTTTGAAAATGAGTGAAAAGCTTTGTGCATTCTATCACATCTTGCACGTTGCAATTATTTAGAATTTCCGTGAAACAAGATTCTTTTAAAAAAAGAAAACACTTCTCCGTGGTGTATTTCCTTTCATCGATTGAAAAGTTAGTGAAAATTGTGTGGACTTTTTCCATGTGGATTTTCCAGATTTTCAGAGCTTCATTTACTTTTTCCATTACTTTGGGTAGGTGATCAAGAGTCCCGGAAATGTCAATCGATGGCAGTAAAACTGAATTTAGCTGAAAATCTGTACATGGCCAATACACTGTCAGTAGTAAGCAAATTTTAGTAGTGACATTGCACTTAAAGCTACTAACAGTTACACTGATCCATTCACTGTTAATTCCAGACAATACTAATTCAACTTTCTTTTCCATTTTTTTAAACATGCCGCTAATGACTTCCGTGGGAAAAACAGTTTCGTCTGGAAGTTTGTATTGCGGAATGCATTTGGACAACAAACGAATGAAACCTTCTTTCTTCAAGATTGTAGGGTCCTGATCTAAAACATTCATTTCGCCGATTTCTTCGCTCAATTGTAAACGTCGGGTGTCATTTTCACTCCACTCTTAAACACTTTGTTTGTTT
>NC_046662.1:61681799-61683719 GCF_010883055.1 Belonocnema kinseyi | reverse complement strand
CTTTATTCAGAAAATGCATTTAGCACTGACCTTCCAAGGGCAGTTTATGCTAATGTTTGAGAGGAGGCGATTTCGAATGTTCTTTAACGAATGTTTAAATGCTCGGTGGGAGGGAGGGGGTCCTGGCTCCCCAATAATTTAAAAATTAGTCTTAAATTGAATAGAATGAGGCGATAAACTCCACTGTTTAACATGGGATACAATTGTTATCGTTAATAATCAACTTTTCGTGTTTTCGTGCTCCTTTTTCGTTGACAATTCCTCTGTTTTGGTTGAGGACTTCATCATTTTGTTAAAAATCTGTCTTTCTTTTGTTAAATTCTTTTATTTTTTAGTTAAAATTAAAAAAAAGAGGATTGTATCATTATAAAATATATTATATATTATATTATAATAAATATTATATAATATTATAGAAAAAATTTAATTTAAAATGATTTACTGAAATATCAACTGCTACATTCTGTATTGAAAATTAATCTGTTTAGATTGAAAATTGAACCCCTTGATCCAAAAATTAAACTACTTTTTTTTAATTCATTTTTTTCTTCAAGATTCATAATTTTAGTACAGACTTTATCTATTTGTTGTTAAAGATTAAACAAATTTTCTTTAATCTTTATTAATTTTGAGGGTACGAAAATTCTTTTTAACTGAACATTAAAATAAAATTGAACTAAAATTAATGTATCATAATATTTATATATAATAATTTAAATTAATTATTATTTTTTGTAATTTCTCTTTTGTAATGGATAATTCCCAACGCAGTTCGTCCAAAACACCCTTCGCTAAATCGTCCCCCGTCACTTTTGGACGACCAAATACAAATTATCAAATTTCAAATTTAATTTATTATATCTGAGAAGGAAGAATTATATATCTGAATGGAGAAGGTTTGCACGTTTGCAGCCTGCATTAGAAGTTGTAACCTGGAACTTTTCAGTGGACAACCGCTTAGAGTTGACACTTAACGAAGAAATACCTGTGCATAGCGATTTGTGATTCCAATTTGCACACAATTTGGGTTCCAGTAATGAATGAAAAAGATAATGTGGCGTGGAGTTTGTTGCAGTGTATTGAAAAGCACGAAAATTGCTTAAAAATCAAGTGTGACGTATTTAACAAGGAGTTTATTGTGTCGCGAAAGGGTTACGAAAATGCAATTTGTCCAACAAATTTTGTCTTCAGCCGTTTAATAGCTTGAATGCAAGAAGAAGTTGAGGAATGTGAAAGTGCTTCAACACTTTTCTCCAAACATGTTTGGGACATTAATCATTCACGGGAAAAAAAACTTCACTATGCTATTCGAGAAGTGATAGCAGTTTATAAAACTTCTAATACTTCACCACATTATAAAGGTCCATGCCGAAAATACTTCATAAAAACCATTCCACCTGACATGTACAGTAGAGTTAAAGAAGTTGTAAAAACTATGTTATGTACAGTGAAGTGCATGTCCCTAACGTCTGATGTATGGACTTTAAAGAAACATGGTACAGTTTCATTAGTTTAACTGCTCACTGGATAGGCAATATTTTGAGGAAAAAAATGCTGCACTAAGTATTAAAGTATTCCCTGGCAGTCTTACGGGAGAAGCAGTATCCGAAAAATTAACATAACTATTGTTATTTTGGAATATCGATAAAATCAAAGTACATTTGCTAATGCGAGATAATGGTGGCAATATGAAGAAAGGGTGCAGATTATGTGGCATTGCTAGTGAATCCTGTATTATTCATACTCTGCAGTTGTTTATTAAAGGTGCAATTAAATCTGATAAGGGCGTAGGAATATTGTTTAAAAAGTGTAGAAAAATCGCTACTCATATTCACAAATCGTCGCCTTCGAGCAGTACTTTGGCTCAAATTCAAGTAGATTCAAATATACCAATAAAAAAGTGAAACAAGACGTTTCTAC
>NC_046662.1:61680339-61681699 GCF_010883055.1 Belonocnema kinseyi | reverse complement strand
CAACAATAAACGCGTTTCATCTCCATCTGAATGGTGGATTAAAGTGAACTTCATGTTTCCAAATATCAGTGAACTTGTACCTCTTTATCATTAGGCGCCGTCAAGTATTGTCTACAGCAAAATACTGTTTTCTAAATCTGGTAACACTTCTGATAACAAACTTAAAAATCTGCTTCCGGAAACTTTGGAGCTGCTCACTTTCCTGCATCACAATTTGCCTTTGATAAACGACAATTACTAGAGGTGAGTTAAAGTTTAAGATCTTTAAAATACCTATTTTAATATACATTTATTCCGACCAGTAAAGTCAGTTCTTCGGTCCGGAAGTAGAATTCTTTTTATCAAATTAAAACCCGTATAAGGAGCCATACTTTAATTATGAAATGATAATGGTTGCATGTTTAACCCAAAAAGATAAACCCTCAACTAAAAAGTGTCATACCTTATATTTCAATAAAAAAAATGAAATTTATTTTAAAAATGTAAACCAAAATGACAAATTTTCAACAAAAAAAGATTTTTCACTCATGGCAGAAATAAAAGTTTTTCTAAATTGTTGAAAGTTCAAGCCAAAAGACGAATACATTGTTTACTGAAAAACATGAAATTTCAAACAAAGAAATTTTTTACCAAAAAAGGAGAATTTTTAAATAAAAAGGTCAGTCTTAAAGAACTATAAAACTATTTATATTTTCAGTTGAAAAATTAATTTTTAACCAAAAACAGGCTTTTCCAATAAAAATTTAAATTTTCAATCTAAAAAGATAAACCCCCTGACTAAAAAGTATCATACTTTATGCTTCCATAGAAAAAGATGAAATTTATTTTTAAAAAATATAAACCAAAATGACGAATTTTCTACAAATAAAGATTTTTAGTCATGAAAGAAGTAAAGTTTTTCTAAACTGTTTAAATTGCCTTCACTAAAAAAATCTAATAAATTGTAAACAATTTTGTTGAACTTTTAACCAAGTAGTTTAATTTTCAATTTAAGAAACTGATACTTGAATTAAATCACATTAACTTTTAAATCAAAAAGATAAATTTTCAAAAAAAGTTGTTCAATTTTTGGTTACGAAAGATTTCAGTTGACTTTTCACGATGAAAATATGAATTTTTAAACCAATACATTTCAACGACAAAAATTGAATTTTCAATCGAAAAGGACGAATTTTTATTGACGACTTTTTCACCAAATTGTTGCATTTTTTATTTAAAAAATATAAGAGTTCTCTTAAAAAAGATAAGTTTTTATTAAAAAAAAACAAACAAGTTTTCAAAAAGTAGTTCATTTTTCATAAAAAGAATATAAATATGCAAGTTAAACAAAAAGTTAATTTCCTATGAAACAGTTAAATTT
>NC_046662.1:61677518-61680239 GCF_010883055.1 Belonocnema kinseyi | reverse complement strand
TTGTAGGGTCCTGATCTAAAACATTCATTTCGCCGATTTCTTCGCTCAATTGTAAACGTCGGGTGTCATTTTCACTCCACTCTTAAACACTTTGTTTGTTTTTTTGCTTGTTCCAATATCAATGTCGTTCGTATCGCAGTATTTGGAATGGTGCACAATCAAATGTTCAGCAACGTAGTCGTCGAAGCTTTATGCCATGAAGTTCCACGAGACACTTTAACATCAAACAAACCTCATGAAGCCCTGGTGGCATCGTCATTGCAGTCGCGAAATAAACGCCACACAACACTTCTCTTTCGCCTTACACCAGACATTTCAGGTTACCGGATTGGAAAAATCAAAATCAAAATAACAGCGGTTTTCGAATTGAAGTCTCTTGTTAAGAATTTATGCAATACACGAAAAGCGATCCTTCATACTTCGATTGCAAGAGGATATTGACAATTGACTCAAGAGCAAAAAGGAATTTCCAGAGGTTTGCCAGGTAATGCAAGATAAAATGTAAAGGCATAAGAAGATGGACAGCATTAGCTCCAGGTCGGCTATGAGGGGACATGCTTTGCAGTTGCGAAGAGCTGATGGATTTATTACTTAACGCGAAGTGGGTAATAGGAGTCATTGATTCAACCCCTGACAGTACGTCTACGCCTACGCCTCCTTGGGTCAGCATTGTCCATTTGTCCATTTGACTTTATGTTCTTGTGCGAAATGGTGGGTCAAGAGTTTATGGCTTAGTATATAAATTTCGAATTAGCTTTCTAGCTTTCACATTTCATGATTTTTCAACATCTATGTTGCTTTATTCAGAAAATGCATTTAGCACTGACCTTCCAAGGGCAGTTTATGCTAATGTTTGAGAGGAGGCGATTTCGAATGTTCTTTAACGAATGTTTAAATGCACGGTGGGAGGGAGGGGGTCCTGGCTCCCCAATAATTTAAAAATTAGTTTTAAATTGAATACAATGAGGCGATAAACTCCACTGTTTAACATGGGATACAATTGTTATCGTTAATAATCAACTTTTCGTGATTTCGTGCTCCTTTTTCGTTGACAATTCCTCTGTTTTGGTTAAGGACTTCATCATTTTGTTAAAAATCTGTCTTTCTTTTGTTAAATTCTTTTATTTTTTAATTAAAATTTAAAAAAAAGGATTGTATCATTATAAAATATATTATATATTATATTATAATAAATATTATATAATATTATAGAAAAAATTTAATTTAAAATGATTTACTGAAATATCAACTGCTACATTCTGTATTGAAAATTAATCTGTTTAGATTGAAAATTGAACTCCTTGATTAAAAAATTAAACTACTTTTTTTTTTAATTCATTTTTTTTTCTTCAAGATTCATAATTTTAGTACAGACTTTATCTATTTGTTGTTAAAGATTAAACAATTTTTCTTTAATCTTTCTTAATTTGGAGGGTACGAAAATTCTTTTTAACTGAACATTAAAATAAAATTGAACTAAAATTAATGTATCATAATATTTATATATAATAATTTAAATTAATTATTATTTTTTTGTAATTTCTCTTTTGTCATGGATAATTCCCAACGTAATTCGTCCAAAACACCCTTCGCTAAATCGTCCCCCGTCATTTTTGGACGACCAAATACAAATTATCAAATTTCAAATTTAATTTATTATATCTGAGAAGTAGGAATTATATATCTGAATGGAGAAGTTTTGCATGTTTGCAGCCTGCATTGTAAGTTGTAACCTGGAACTTTTCAGTGGACAACCGTTCAGAGTTGACACTTAACGAAGAAATACCTGTGCATAGCGATTTGTGATTCCAATTTGTACACAATTTGGTTTCCAATAATGAATGAAAAAGATAATGTGGCGTGGAGTTTGTTGCAGTGTATTGAAAAGCACGAAAATTGCTTAAAAATCAAGTGTGACGTATTTAACAAGGAGTATATTGTGTCGCGAAAGGGTTACGAAAATGCAATTTGTCCAACAAATTTTGTCTTCAGCCGTTTAATAGCTTGGATGCAAGAAGAAGTTGAGGAATGTGAAAGTGCTTCAACACTTTTCTCCAAACATGTTTGGGACATTAATCATTCACGGGAAAAAAAACTTCACTATGCTATTCGAGAAATGATAGCAGTTTATAAAACTTCTAAAACTTCATCACATTATAATGGTCCATGCCGAAAATACTTCACAAAAACCATTCCACCTGACATGTACAGCAGAGTTAAAGAAGTTGTAAAAACTATGTTATCTACAGTGAAGTGCATGTCGCTAACGTCTGATGTATGGACTTTAAAGAAACACGGTACAGTTTCATTAGTTTAACTGCTCACTGGATAGGCGATATTTTGAGGAAAAAAATGCTGCACTAAGTATTAAAGTATTCCCTGGCAGTCTTACGGGAGAAGCAGTATCCGAAAAATTAACATAACTATTTTTATTCTGGAATATCGATAAAATCAAAGTACATTTGCTAATGCGAGATAATGGTGGCAATATGAAGAAAGGGTGCAGATTATGTGGCATTGCTAGTGAATCCTGTATTATTCATACTCTGCAGTTGGTTATTAAAGGTGCAATTAAATCTGATAAGGGCGTAGGAATATTGTTTAAAAGGTGTAGAAAAGTCGCTACTCATATTCACAAATCGTCGCCTTCGAGCAGTACTTTGGCTCAAATTCAAGTAGATTCAAATATACCAATAAAAAAGTGAAACAAGACGTTTCTAC
>NC_046662.1:61675272-61677418 GCF_010883055.1 Belonocnema kinseyi | reverse complement strand
TAAAATCTTTTTCGATGAAAATTCCACCCTTTTCTTGGAAATTTGTCTTTTGGATTTCAAAATTCACCTGTCTTTGTAAAATTTCTCTTTTTCTTAGACAAAACAGCAACTGTTTGGTTTAAGCTTTAACATTCTTGTTAAAAAGTCAGTTGGGTCATGGAGAATGAACTGTGATGAACTGTGAATGAATTTTGTACAAAATTTAATTTCTGTTTTAAATTAATATTTTGTAGTAAAAAAAACTGAAATTTTTTGTGGATGAGAAAGTGAAATTTTTGTTATATTAACAATTCATCTGCTTAAAGTGAAATTTTATCTTCTTTGGAAAAACATGCAACTGTATAATTGAAAATTTAACTGTTTCATAGGAAATTAACTTTTTGTTTAACTTGCATATTTATATTCTTTTTATGAAAAATGAACTACTTTTTGAAAACTTGTTTGTTTTTTTAAATAAAAACTTATCTTTTTTAAGAGAACTCTTATATTTTTTAAATAATAAATGCAACAATTTGGTGAAAAAGTCGTCAATAAAAATTCGTCCTTTTCGATTGAAAATTCAATTTTTGTCGTTGAAATGTATTGGTTTAAAAATTCATATTTTGATCGTGAAAAATCAACTGAAATCTTTCGTAACCAAAAATTGAACAACTTTTTTTGAAAATTTATCTTTTTGATTTAAAAGTTAATGTGATTTAATTCAAGTATCAGTTTCTTAAATTGAAAATTAAACTACTTGGTTAAAAGTTCAACTGAATTGTTTAAAATTTATTAGATTTTTTTAGTGAAGGCAATTTAAACAGTTTAGAAAAACTTTACTTCTTTCATGACTAAAAATCTTTTTTTGTTGAAAATTTGTCATTTTGGTTTACATTTTTTAAATAAATTTCATTTTTTTTATTGAAATATAAGGTATGACACTTTTTAGTTGAGGGTTTATCTTTATGGGTTAAAAATTCAACCATTATGTAAATAATTCATTTATTCTGTTGAAAATACAAGAATTTGAATAAAAAGCCATCTTTTATAGTGGAAAATACTTTTATTGTTTGAAATAAAGGAATAAGTTAAAAAATTTTTGTCTGAAGTACTGTTTTATCCCGTTCATGAAAGACTATTTTAGATGTACTATAATATTAAAATGCTGGTATTTAAATATTAATTATCAAGAATTTTTAAATGTTTTCGAACATCGTGTCTAATTTTACTACCAATAACTAGCAAAACATTTCTGGTAACCAAAAATTACGTACTGCAATAGGGCGGGGGGGGGGGGGGGGGGGGGGTAGAAAATTTTTGTTAAGGTTTATTCCAGAGAAGTTTGTTACTTAGAGAGGGCCTATAATCGGTTACTTAATTAAAGTATGGCTCCTTATACGGGTTTTAATTTGATAAAAAAAATTCTACTTCTGGACCGAAGAACTGACTTTACTGGTCGGAATAAATGTATATTAAAATAGGTATTTTAAAGATCTTAAGCTTTAACTCACCTCTAGTAATTGTCGTTTATCAAAGGCAAATTGTGATGCAGGAAAGTGAGCAGCTCCAAAGTTTTCGGAAGCAGATTTTTAAGTTTGTTATCAGAAGTGTTACCAGATTTAGAAAACAGTATTTTGCTGTCGACACTACTTGATGGCGCCGAATGATAAAGAGGTACAAGTTCACTGATATTTGGAAACATGAAGTTCACTTTAATCCACCATTCAAATCGAGATGATTTTTTTGGATAAGTGGTTGCCTAATGTAGAGGTAAATTTCTTCAATAATTTCCTTCGTTACAACGACTTTTGCATTTTTTGTTGCTTTCGACATAAGTTCTGTAAAACAATCTTCCATATCTACATCTTCATCGTTTGTTGACGCAATATCTTCTCTCGTTTCTCCATTAATACCGGCTTCACCTCCTATCTGCGAACCTGTTCCAGTAGATTGTTCATCAGTACCTCCTTCTATTGTCAATTTTATGCAATCCTTAATGTCTTCTAAGGAAGCTGTTGATAAAAAATGAGCTTTGAAACGTGGATCCAAAAATGTTGCTATTGCAAAATTGAAGTTACTTTCCAAGTCTTTAAATCGGGTTTCCAAATCAGCCTCCAAAGATGCTTTAAATGAGATTAATGTGGAACTAACTTTTCTCTTCGATAAG
>NC_046662.1:61673614-61675172 GCF_010883055.1 Belonocnema kinseyi | reverse complement strand
CTAAGAAAAAGAGAAATTTTACAAAGACAGGTGAATTTTGAAATCCAAAAGACAAATTTCCAAGAAAAGGGTGGAATTTTCATCGAAAAAGATTTTAATTTACTTTTCAAGACAAAAATAAAAATTATAACCAAAAAGTAAATTTTATAGAAAATAGTTTTAATTTTTAAAAAAACAGTTTCAGCTTTATCTAAGAAAGATGCAATATTTATAATATAAAATATGATCTTTTAATTAAAAAAGACAAATTTTCAGAAGAAATAGTTTTCATCCAAAAAATATCTCAGTCGACTTTATCTGCAAGAAAATTAGAATTTTAAACGAAAGGTTAATGTTCTACGAAAATAGTTGAATTCTTAACCCAATAAGCTGCATTTTTTTACAAAATAATTCAATTTGCAACCGAAAGGGATAACCTTTTGGAAAAATTCTTAAATTTTTAACCAAATAATAAAATTTATAACTAAAAAGATGATCTTCAGGAGAAAGTTGTGTGAATTTGCAAAAATTACGTACATGAGTGAAGGACCCACACTCCCTTATAACTACTTATCCCTTTATTTTTATCGTAACACGATATTTTTAAAGACCAATCTATTCTCTTACACTAATCTACACCTCTGCATAACTGGAAATGGAAATCGGTTATAACATCAATTTGAATTTTCCCCTTTGTTCAAAACTCAGCTGTGAAAATACAGTTTTTACTTTAAAAATAAATCACTTTCTTCTTTTGAGCAATAAAAATAGCGCTTACATAGGGACGCAGTTTTAATATAGTTCATTATTGTGTTTCTTATATATGAAGACTCCAATATATTCTAAACATGTATACATTGAACAATAGAATTTAAAGAATTATCATTTTTAATTTCAGGTTAATAATTGATGCCGTTGTCAATGTTACTGTCACATGATATCAGGATTAAACCAATCAACCGCTAATGAAGTTCATACGATTTTGATAATTTATTCTAAAAAGCTGGACACGTAGCCGATAGCCGTAGACATTACCTAATTTACAAACTATATTGCGTTGCGTAAACATTAAAAAAATATTGTTAGTACAACAAAACTTTCCTACTCTACGCGGAAAAGTAATTGTATAGCTAAATTTACATTAATGAAATGCATTCTTTGAATAAAATCAAATTTTATTTTAATACAAAAGAAGAAATTAAAGAAATAGTTTCCATATTAAATTTAAAAAAAAAATTATTTTCCTGGAATACATTTTTTATAAATATTGCATTTTAATTGTAATTGTTGCGTATTTAGGTATCTATCTAAATAAAGATAAATATTACAAACATTTTATGACATTAATTTAAATAAAACCTAAGATTCCCGTCCCAATCCTGATATTGCTATTTTCCTAAGTGACTTGATACAAAGAGAATCAGAAGAAAATTGAGAAACTTAAGAAATCCTTAAACTGGAAACGGTGGAAACTCGAAGGAAACCGAGAGTAATAATGCAATATATATAGATATACTACATATACATCTTAGGTAAAGAAAGTTTGAAGGCTTGGACCCTTGAGCGCATATGTGTTTCC
>NC_046662.1:61671654-61673514 GCF_010883055.1 Belonocnema kinseyi | reverse complement strand
GGAAACCGAGAGTAATAATGCAATATATATAGATATACTACATATACATCTTAGGTAAAGAAAGTTTGAAGGCTTGGACCCTTGAGCGCATATGTGTTTCCACTGTTATGGCCGGAGGAAGCAGTAGGAAGGCCTGCCGGAGTGCTGCCGGAGTTTGCAGGAAAATTTCGGCAAATCGACGGGCAAAAAAATACTGGCCGAAGTTTCCAGTAAGATCTGCGAAGCTCCTGCGTGCAGTAGGTCCTGCATCACCGGAGTGTGCAGGAGTCCGGAGGGCAGCAAGCAGTAGGTATGCTACTGCTCGTCTCATCTCTAATTAAAATTAACTGGTGAATGCAATTCCAGTAGATAATAAATGAAATTCATTAAGAGCAGGACGATGCGTTGAAATCTCAAGACTTATTAAATATCGCTATACAGAAGATTATTGTAGCGTATATTGATACATTAAAAAAAATAAAATAGAAAGATGATCATGCAATACTAGGTGTTTACCTCGCAGACACCTAGTAGATCGCAAACAGCCCCTAGAGCAACCGCGCGACTAAGACTCAGAGAATTCTGGACGTTAGTGCTGTTGTACTGCTGGCATGTTTCGGAGAAGTATACCGGCAGTGACCACCAGCACATGAATTTCAATGTGGAAACCAGTAATAGTAGAAATAATCTTAATAGAAGCAATGGGAAGCATAAGTTTCAGAAGGGCTGGAAAGTCAATAAACTTGATCCCGAAAAATTGATCCACACATTAAGACAGGAAGATGTGCTCTGTTATCTTACATAGTCCGAAACAAAAGGGGCGATGAGCAGGAGGGCTAGGAAAGTGGTCGAAGAACGATGCGCCTTTTTAAACAAAGCCTGCGACGAATCGATGCCAAAGAAAACGGGCAAGCAGAAAAGAATGCCAACATACTGATGGACGGATGCAATCGCCATATCGAGAAGGAAATTCCTAAAGCTAAGGCGTAGATCCCTCCGGACTAGCAGGAGAGCAAGCGACTAACAAGAAAACACGGAGTACAAAGCAGAGAAAAAATAGATGCATGATGCTATTCATAAAAGTAAACGTCGCTGCTGGAAAATCCTGTGTGATGCCATAAATAAGGATACCTGGGGCAAGGGATATCAAATAGTTTCTGGCCGACTAGGAAACCGAGCACCGGTTGGACCTAAAGATCCGCAGACGATGGAGGAGATAGTTAGCGCACTCTTCCTAACACACCCGGGAAGACAAAATATGGAATTTGTCTCAGATGAGGCGCCAATTTTTACTCTTCACGAGATTTAGAAAGTGGTTAGTGGTCTTAAAAATAGGATAGCGCCTGGACCAGATCGTATACCATCTGGGGTCATTGTCATTAGAGCAAAAAGATACCCTAACCTTTTTCTATATATGTAAAATACCTGCTTGCGAGCGGGAATCTTCCCCTCTGTATGGAAAGTACAGCGTCTTGTTCCTCTGGAAAAGGGCAGCGGCCCGCCCGTAACACCAGCGTCATATCGTCCACTGTACTAACTAGACTTCTAGCAGGAGTTGATGTAGCTGGTGGATCAACCAAAAACCAGCGTGCCTTCTGAAAAAGAAAATTCACCATTGGTGCAATAAAAGAAATAGTTGAAAAAACACATTAAGCCTGGGAAGGAAATAATCGGCCAAAATTCTTTTCCTTTTTTCCGTAGGGTGTCAAAGGCTCGCGAGACCGAGAAGAGACCCGTCTCTTCTACCGAGGACGATGCTCACCGCTGAAAAGGCAGTCAAAGAAGAAGGAAGTGTTCACAAAATAAGATATTCTCCTACACTGTCGAAGGGCGGCGAGCACAAAAAGAGACAGCTGTCTCTTCTAGCGAGGACGACGCGTA
>NC_046662.1:61670544-61671554 GCF_010883055.1 Belonocnema kinseyi | reverse complement strand
TAAGAATCACCTACTCAGGTAGACGATAGACATAATGGGTGCCTATGCAAGCTTTCCCCTCCTACACAACAAGAAAAAAAACCTTAGTAGAAATATTGCATGTCAGGATTAACTCAGAACGAAGTTTGCTGCAAATTATTCACATATGCAGGAAGTTTCAATGAGAGATCTTATCGATAAGGTGAAGGATAATAGGAATAATTTACTTATAATTGAAATGGAAACATATGAACATAAATGTAATGTGGTATCTTTAGCAGACAAAAGTGGCTAAAATCTAAAGAGAAAACAACATTGTCTATTCTTACTTGAGAGCCGCAGTTGTTAGAGTTTTAGTTCACAGAATTAGGTCTAAAAATATAGTTTTTGGCCAAGAAAGGGTTCGAGATCAACTATGGAAGATCAGGCTGGATATGGATGTCAGAAACGTAAGATGCTATTTGGGTCGAATGACTCAATATAACAAAGGACATAGAATTAGGAAACCGGAAGATATCAATTGGAAGATATAATTAACTACTGGTCGAATATTTGGGAAAAAACTAACAGAAGCGATTTAGACATAGCGTGGTTCTAACTAAAGCAAGCAAAAGCATGTATAAACCCTAAAATAGAGCTGACTTGCATTACAGATTTTTATGAGTGTGCATCTTGTGGTGGCAAGGTGTTTTCAATTATTGCATAACAATAAAGATGTATTTACCGTAGACACGTTTACCATGATGCAAGCAGGTGGATATAAAAAACTGGCGCATGGAATACATTGACTACAAGCAAGAGCTTTTTTCGGACCACATGGCTATTTTCTCGTATTCTTGCAAATTTACAAAATTAGCCTACGCGCAATAGACTTTCTAAGTTATGTAATGATTTTTTTGGGAAAAAAATGTAGGACACTTGAACGTGGACATATGCTTTCGGACATGGCTCGCAGTTTGACTTCAACATAAATACAGGAAATCCACACGTAAATATTCCAAGCTATATGAACAATTTGTCTTTGACTTGAA
>NC_046662.1:61658937-61670444 GCF_010883055.1 Belonocnema kinseyi | reverse complement strand
ATATGCTTTCGGACATGGCTCGCAGTTTGACTTCAACATAAATACAGGAAATCCACACGTAAATATTCCAAGCTATATGAACAATTTGTCTTTGACTTGAACGCACGCTAGCAGCTGTCGAAAATGGTGCGCTGATGATATTTCAAAGACAATCATGCAATGAATTTCGGTTCTTTTTAGCATTAATTCCATGTACCTAAATACTTAATAGTATGCCACATAGTTTAAGAATATACAATAATAACAAATTCTATTTTTCTACAAAAAAAATCTTCTAACGTCACTCGACTGGGCATCGAACCATAGAACTTCCCAGGTAACTCGATCGATAGTTTTTATTTTTATTTTATAACGTTTGTGGAGTGACATCTATACTGATCAATCGTAAATGCTCTGCTCATAATACAGATTCCCTTCAAATTATTTGTGTCATAAATCTAACATCTGGCTTGAAATAGCGTATATTTCTGAAAAAGGATTTTTCTTACGATATTTTTAATATCAAATTAGGAAAGAGCCCGAAACGATGGGTCTTTTACTGACCCATCATCTATACATGGATGCCCTGAAACTCTAGGCTATTTCATACCACACGTTGTAGTAAGTGATAGATGTCAAAAAGCAGTTTTACAATAATGACCGCATGGAATTCAGAGTAGAAAAATGCAGAAAAGTGCATCAGAGAAGTATTTGGGGCCGCAGACATAGAAAACAAAAAAGGAAATGACATTGAAGCAATGTCTAAGGGCAGGTTATATGAATATCTGTGTATTCTTAAATCTGAGGGTATTGAGTATTTGACAGTTCATAAAGGTCTTATGACTTACTTCACTAAAATACTTAGATTGGTTCTGAAAGTTCTATCACCTAGACAAACAGTATCAGCGCAATTAAATCCTATGCCATCCCTGCTCTCACGGATCCATCCTACTTCGATACAGGCTGTGTCCAGCTGTGCATTGGTTGCTGGCTCCTTAAGTTCTACGGTTGCCATGACCTATTCTCTCTTATCAGTTTTCGTGACTGATGAAAATATCAATGTCCTTAAAAAATGTATTCCTCTCTTTCTTCTTTCAGAATTAAGTATAGAATTCGAGTGTTTACCCAACAGTGACCCTATACCTGTTGTTCCACTTATGAAACCATCTTCTTCTTCTGAAAGAAATCATTTACGAAACAGGTATCTTTCTCCTGCCGAGCTTCCTCTGGGTGCAAGAAAAAGGTCTCGTCTTGGAGGGGCTCATCCTCCTTCCGTATCTATTGCTCCACCCGCAAGGCTTCCTTCTCCTCAAGTGATTGGTTGTGGAATTGAACATCCTAGATTTATCCGGCTTATACCTCATTTCAAATGTTCTGGCTGGAATATATAAATACATTGGTCACAAGAAAAAACGTGTAACAATAAACATGGAAAACCACGCAATCAGCGAATTGAGCCGAGAAGAATTAAATGATATTCGAGTAGGTACCCAACGCACAATCATGAAGAGTTTTGGAGTACAGAATATAAATCCTCGTGTAAACCACAGTCTTCTATGCAATTAATTCACATTCGACAATTAATCAGCCTATCTTTTTCGGGATCGGATTAGAATACTTAACCATCAATCCCTTTCGAAATTATATTTTACAAAAAAGCTGTACAGCCGAACAATGCAAATATACTTAGCGATCATAGATAATTCATTTAATGTATAAGAAAATTGTTTAACTCCATTTATTTAAACCAAATATTTAAAAAATATATATTATAAAAAAAACTATTTTTTCTAAATATTTCTAATTTATTATTAGAATTGTATTTGTAGCGAAGAATTTTTATTATTTTTAAAGGGGAGAGCTTTGAAATTTTTAATAGGAATATTTTTATTGTAGATTCAGATTCTACATACAAATTCAGTAAGGTTTATTTTAACATTTTTTTCAATTCACGCCAGATAGCGCTGCACTGACGAAAAATTACATTGTTGACTGCTCAATAAATGCGCTTTCAAACTAAAAATTAATAAGACGCATTAATTGTTTTCAGTAGAGCTATTAAATTGTAATCCATTTAATTTTCAACACCCCTTTTACCTAGCTAGAAAGGGGGTTAAAGTAGAATAGAAAAAAGTTGTCTGCTTGTTTTCGGTCAGTCACCTAGTTGTCACCATCAGGGTTCTTGTTTTTGGTGAGCCCCTTTGCCTCTCACAATCGAGATGCTTTTTTCGATGAAAATTTTACATTTAGTATTCAAAATGGTGTTCTCCCACTTCGATGCACTTTTGTAAATCTGCGCTTCGAAAGTTTCCACATAGCTGAGAAGTGCGTCTAGTGTTATTTGTTTACAATCAGTCCTTATTCGCTGTTTCATGTTCTCTAGAGTTGCTGGCACTTTTTAATAAACTTGACTCTTTAAATAATCCGACAAAAAGAAATCCAGCGACTTAAGGTCTGGCGATAATGCGCTGGACAGCCGTCATGCTGAAATCATATGTTCTGTCGCACTTCCAAGCTTAGGTCTTCCAGCAATGTTGGAAGTTCATTATCTAAAAAGTGACATTATTTATCACCATATAAAGTACTGTCAATAAAATGAGATCAGATAAGTTTTTCTCCAATTACTGGATACCAAACTTTTATAGACAAAGGACACTGACACTCAACTTCGCGCAACCAGTGTCGGTTTCTCCCCACTACTATAATCCATGTTACGTTGGTGAACAGTACCGCGGTTTGCGAAAGATGACTCCTCTGAAAATAATACTCGAAAAAAGAAAGTCGGCTTCCCTTTTATCTTCTAATGCGCCGACTAAACATATCACTCGGTTTTGAGAAACTAATTTAAGACATACCGGAGTCACGGCTTAGTTGTCGAATACTAGCATAGGGATCATGCGCGGCTACGGGTAATATCGCCAGTTTATTATTAACTCCAGTTATAGTTTTTTGACGATTAAGTTTTTTTTACTTGTACACTTCCAGCAGTGATAAATTTGTTAACTACCGAATAAAAAGAAGCGCGTGACCGTACACTATCTGGAAAACGTTGAGCATAAACTAAACAGTTGCAGCATGCTCGATATTAATGCCACTTTATCCATATATGGAAATCATTTCAATTTTCTCTTGTGTAGATAAAACCTCGACTGTAAAAGTAATTAGGCGAAATAAGGAGGGAATACAATGACACGCAATCATATGCAAACGAACGTAAGTAGCACAACCAAACCACAAAAATTAAAGAATCTAAATTATAGTCTATGGTATGGGACTCAAAAAAGGTTCTTCTTAAATACACTGTAAGTTTTGGTCCAGTATAATTTGTTTTAAGATCACAGTAGATAGAGCGCACCTGGAACAGGCGGCATCGGGCGACATAACATAGGACAATCAAAAATTAACATGTCCCACAATTTTTTTAATTTTGGCCGAAAATTTTACACGGGTATTTCTGGATGTATATGTAAACGATTAATGTGAAAAAAATTGATTTTTTATACCATTTATATGAAAAGGTTCCCCTAATCCAATAACTAACCGAAATAAAGTTAAATTACCCGTTTTAAATTCAACCAATTTTAACGGCAATTATGCTCAGTGGCTTTTGTTTCAAGATAGTATTATCATAGAATTTACGGAATCCACTTAATTCACAGGATTCAATTAATTTACTGAATTCAAATAACACCCATGATTCAATTAATTCACGGAATTCATTGGATTCTCGGAATTCATAGGATTTACGGAATTCACGGAATTTATAGAATTCATTGACCTAATGGAATTTATCAAATTCACGGAATTTACGATTTAATCGAATTAATAGAATTTACGGAATTCATGAAACTTACTGAATTCATTTAATTCAAGGAATTTATAGAGTTAACGGAATTCACGAAATTCATGGAATTCACGACATTTAAGAAGTTCACAGAACTTATGAATTTCGCCAAATTAACATAATTTACGGATTTCATACAATTCATGGAATTCATTAAATTTATGTAATTCATAGAATCCACGTCAGTCAAGACATTAATGGAATTCACGGAATGCAAAGAATTAATGGTCTTCAGGGATATTATGAAATACAAGGAAATAATGCTGGTCAAACCCTATACCCTTTTCTAATACTTCGTGGGAGCGGGAAGGAACCCATGTCAGTAGTCACAAGTATAATGTTTGTGAAATCCCTACTCCTTTTTACCACTTCTTGCCGACGGGGAGGCACTCCTGTGACTGGTCAAAGAAATAATTTTAGTTGAAATCCTACCCCTATTTAACACTTCGCGACGGTGGGAAGATACTCCTATGAATAATGCCATAAATAATGTTGGTCACCTTTTTTTTCACCTTTCCAACACTTCTTGGTGGCGAGAAGCCATCCTATGACTGTTTACAGAAATGATTTTGGTCAAATCCCTCCCCCTTTCCAAAATTTCATAGGGGCGGTGAGGCACTGCTGTGACTGCTCACAGAAGTAATTTTGGTTGAACCCCTACCTTTTTCCAACACTTCGTGTCAGCGGAAAGGTACTCTTGTGACTGGCCACAGAATTATTTTTGGTTACTTTTGTCACTATTATGAAATTGAAAATTGTTTGAAATTTTTACGTGGAGAATCTTCAGACCTGCTTCGTTATGAGCCCTAGGGGTTAATTTTTCCGATTTCAGAACAATATTATTATATCAAGAACTTTCGGAACAGCTTTATATTGTATGTACAAACTTGTGTAAAAAGAAAATAAAAAAATTGTAATTTAGGGCGCCACCTTCACATGGGTACTTGGCAAAAAGAATTTAATTTTTATTTAAATGAAGCGACTTTAAAAAAAATTCATTTTCTAATTCAAAATTCATCACAGTCTGAAACTTCCTTCTCCAAATTTTGGAAAAAGACATTTGCTTTCCTTCTGGCATGGAACATGGAATTTTATAAATGAATTTAAGTGCTACTTCGTATTGCGGAATTTTCTGAAAGAATAATAATTTTGAGCTTGAACAGGGAATAAATAAATGAATGTAAATAAAATTCTGTGAAGGTTTATAATTTTGTCTTGGAAAATGTAATTTTGGTGATGGAAAAGGAATTTTTGAAACTATTTTCAGTTCCGATTTAGAAAAAGTGGATCTGAGAAATCTAAAGAAAATCCTAATTTTCATGATTTACAGAAGAAATACAATTGTCTAAATGATAGCTATGTATATTATTTGCATTGTGAAATATCACAAAACGTTGCAGTTGGCTCTGAAAATATAAGGCGACAAACAATTTCATCAATTCAACAATTTTATCTAAATCTTTAAAAGGTAAGAATTAAAACTTTTCATAGCATCGTGCTTTAATTGTGTCCAATTAGAATTTATGATAATTATTCATTCTATTTGAGAATGAATTTTTAAATTTATTTCGACACTTATTCTTAATGATGCAATTATTTTGCTACTAATAAAATAACACTAATACATCTATTTCATCAAATTTATCGTCAATACAACTATTTTCTTACTTTGGCGTTCAATATGTTCTTAAACCTCTTCACTAGAATGTCCAAATATTTCAAAGAATCTATAATGAATTCAAAGGATAATTAATTTATGGAATTCTAAAGGAATTTCAGAGCTTTCAAAGCTTCGAGATTTTCCATGAATTGTTAAAAATTGTCATGTATTTTAGAAGCAGAATTTGTAGAGTTTCAGGAAGTGAATGCAGTATATTGAAATTATAAAGGACTTCGCTGTATTTCATGGGATTTTACGATCTTAAAGGATTTCAAAGTTCAAAACGTTTTTAAAGGAATTTCGACAGATATTGAATTTTTTAAGATGCTAGAGGGTAGTTTACAATATTTCTAGAGATTTCACTTTAGTTAAAGGATTTAAAAAATTGTCATAAGCTTTCGAAGAATTTCGCAGGGTTATAAAATCTTGATTCATTTTGTAACATTTTATAATTTTAAATCTTTTGAAAAGATTTTCAAGAAGTTTTACGGTATTTACCAAATTTCAAGGGATCTCGAAACATTCAAAAATATTTGAGGCATTCACACGGGGGTGCCACTGACGAATTTGACATCGCCTTCTGCCAATAGAAAAAATTGAGAGGCAATTACATAAACAAATGCCAAATAATTCGGTGTTCCATTTTTCGTTCAAAGAACTCTCTTTCATGACTTTCCTGATAACTTCCATGACAACATTATGATATATTTTAAATATGTTAATTATGTTTGTAATATTTCAAGGCCGGGTCTAATCAAGTCGTTGCAAATAAAAATATAATTTGTTTCTAAGCTTATCCTAAAATAAAAGGATAGAGATCCATTTTGTATATAGAGAAACTAATTTTGGTGAAGTATCTATTTTTTATTTCAATACTAAAGTCTATAGATTTTTGAATATTTAAATAAAGTATCTACTTAATAGAAGCGCCAAGCTAAGAAATCTGTTATCCGTATCGACATTTAAATGTCAAAATTTTAAGTTTTACTAATGTATCGTTTAATTCTCTCCGAAATAAAGAATTTCAACCACATTTTCTATCGCTAATGGAAAGAGTAGATATCTGTAAACCAAGAAAACCGGAAAATATCTCAGAATTTAAAGAAAAGGGGAAAACCGGAAATTAAGCGGGAATAAAAAATTCGAGCAAACAATTGAATTTAAAGTTTTGGAAAATGGAATATTTATTATTAATAGTGATAGCGAGATGAATAAATTAGAATGTTTATATTTTTCGTAAAAAGATATAACTACGAGTAGTAAGCATACCGTACGTTTTATCAAAAACCTCATAGGTTACGACATTGCATGAATATCACTTTCAGTGGCTGACATTCAGTTTATTTATTTATTAATCAAGAGAACGAATTTTGTGTACGATAAATTTTTAATTTACAAGTTCCCAAATAGGTACTTTTAGTCAATGATTGAATTTATTTATAAATATTTTTAAACATTTAAATTTTAACATTTTACTATCAAAATATTATTCGTACACTTCTTCAAACTTCTATGGAAATGAGAAAAATTGAAATATAGACAAAAAGTGAGAATATGTGAATTTACGAAGCGTATACAAGAAGGTGATCTTTCTTTTCTGCTTTTTCAATAATTTCTCTCTGCCCCCCCCCCCCCCCCGTTTTTTTAAGAATACACAAAATTTAGCTTTTTGTGAATCCATTATTTAAGCGCAAAAATGAGTTATAAATAATTCCGCATTTCTGTATATTGTTGAGAAATCATCATTAAAGAAAATCAATTATAAATTTAAAAGGTGTAGGGCTTTAAGCCATTTTTCTGGGTCCTCAATAGAAACCCCATAAGTGAACAATTTAAATTTCGCTTAATATTTTGGTTTCTAAGGCTTTTTAAAACTTTTTTTTTACATACTTAATAACCAGTTTTTTAAGAATAGTCAGTCATCGGTTGACTCGTTCTTAACTGTTTAAACAATTTGAATTTATTGAAAAATGTAAAAGTATTCTCAGAAAACAAATTAGTATTTAAAAATATTAAAATTTGTCGAAAATTTGGTGGGATAAAATATTTTCGGTTCTTTTACTTCTAAATCACGGAGACAAAAAACATTTATATCATATTATTAACGACATTTCGCTGATTACTATTGCTAATTATATTCTGTTCTTGTATGATTCCAATATTTAACCATTTGAAATTATTTGATCGAGATCCTTTCTCAAATTTTTTATATATGCTGCAGATTTTTCCTAAATATTGTAATTTAATATTATTGAAAAACGTTTGACTACTTTTAAATTACTTTAAAAAGATTTCTTTTCGTTGGCTTCTTTTAACTGGCCTGATATATCTTTGTTGCTTTTTTTTTAAATTTCAAATAAATTGTTGTTAATTTTTTTAATTAAAATGTGAGCTGTGTATTTAAGTACCCCCCGAAGAAGTAGTTATGAGTAAAATGTAAATATTATAAGTAGTAAATAAGTATTAGCTTAAAAAAAATTTTTAATTAAAAACATATAAGTGAAATAAAATAGCGCGATGGTGTAACACTCACTATTCAAACAGTAAGAAAGTCTTATTGTGAAACTGTAAACATGACACAGTTTTTCCTCAATTTAAAATCATTGCCTTCAGATTGTTTGAACAAAGATGAAAAAATAAAAACTGTGTACGATCTTAAAATTATAATTGATCGAAGGACTGTAAATGAAATATGCATAATCATTGTCAGTATGCGTCATTTTTCAACATAGTCTTGTTTTTAGTTAAAAAAAAATTTTTCTGCTGTACATTTGTCTGATGTTTCGTATAAATTATTAATTAGTTAGCAAAACTTTTTAAAAATGATTCCCCTTGAATACTTAATTAGAAACATGAATAAAAATTGGTTAAACTTAACTAATTTAATAGTCAAATTTTAGACTTGATATATAAGAAACAGGTTTGTTTTTCAATATAATGTTTATGAAAAAAGATTTTTTTAAATTTACTGAATCGAGACATGAAGCTGGAGGTCTTGATACCGTTTGTTCAAGCTTTAGTTCTAAGACAACTCTACCCTAAAAGAAAAATCGTATATTTTTCAAAATGATCTAAATTTTTGAATTTTGGTTTAATTGGAAAATGTTATGTAGCAGTTTCAAAATATATTTTAAGTCTAGTAAAAAATTGGATTTATATTCCTTATCGTCTTCAAAAAACATTTTTTTCTATTTTTTCTTTTTTTTTTTTGAAAATTTTTAAAATCTGGGAAAGCATATAAATTTATTAATTTGCATTGAAATTTAAAAAAATGTCAAAAGCTTTCAAAATGATGAAAAGCATATACATTTCTTAAAATTAAATTAAAAATGTCTTTATGATAATTTTCAAGTCCTTTTTCATAAACCTGAACACTAAAAAATAATGTCTGAAATCCTTTTTAAAAAATTTTCATATTTTGATAACGCCTTAGATTTTTAAATTCTGGTCGAAAATATATGATCAACGTACTGGAAATTCATTACGGGACCCTTAAATTATATTGAAGGCTACATTGATTAACGTAGTCTTCCAAAGTGGCTAGAGCCTTCAGGTAAAAAGGTTATAAAAGAAAAGGTGGAAAATATAGCGAAATTTGATTCAATAAACATTTTTGTTAACGTTGGGTATGGGTTTGGAAACATTCTTTTGTAAAAATTAGGACACTGGATGACCTGAATATTTTTCGATTAACAAATGAAAAGTTTAGTTCTAAAGTAAATATAGACAATATACAATTTTCAATTTTTGCTGATAGAATATGTCAGTTTCGTTGAAAAATCATTTTGTTGTAACGCTCAAAATTGCAAAAGGCTTATAAATAATAATATTGACGCCTTTCATTTATTTAAAAACGACTATAGAGAAAAAGAATTGTCCGTAAAGAAGTCACGACCTTCACAAACAGTTCCTAAAAATTTCGGACTCAAATATATAAAGAAAAATTTGATTTTTACGATTTAATTTATACTAATTTATAAATTCGCAACTTGCAGGATTCGGACCTTCACAAGACTGTTGACTCACTAGTTTCTAATATAAATCAAGAGTGCGTAAACACGCGCAGCCCACGTGGCCAACCAATATAGGTATTATCAAACTTCTAGCCACTCATCAGACTAACTATTTCGCACACACACACACACACACACACACACAGCTTATTTGGGCGCACGCGTCTGTGGGCTTCGAGCAAACAAATCTAATTTCCGGTTCCCAGATTTTTCGAGGTATCTGCGCCCTAGCTACTAATTCCTGACTTTCTTAAGGACAAATTTTTTCCTCATATACAGAGGACAAGTTACTCGTATATAATTTGTAATGAACTAGAATAATCCAAAGTTAGAATGTGACAAAGTTATTCATGAATACACTAATCACTTTCTCCTCTTCTTGGAAAAAATGAGGATCGTTTACACGGTCATGTTCACCTTCGCAATCATCTTAAATTCTATTGGTGAATATAATTTTATAATAATATATCTATAATTTCCACTGTGTATGTATGCAAGAATGTATCTCGGATTGTTAACTTAAATGTTTTAGCAACTTTAACTTTTGAAGGATTTTGAAATCGAGTCAGCCGATATACTCTTTTATCGTATAAAAATTAAGATCAAGGTCGTTAACGAGATATTTCCTAACATAATTAAAAAATTCAGAGCATTATAAAAATGCATAGAAAAAACTTTTGTTAGAGTTGCAGCAATTTTGGTCAAATTTGTAATCACATTACAAAAATAATTGCAAATTATTCCCATGGCATTTTTAATTTCGGTCAAAATTTAAATAGCACTATGCTTTTTAAGATGTTATAAATTTTTAGAAAAAAATTCAAAAAGCTGGACCATTTTCAAAATTAGGCAATTTTTGTTCCGGATAAGAACCGTGAGTTTTAAACCTGATTTTGTCTATATCATTTTATTTTTTTAAGATAATTTCTTTAACCTAATTGCCGAGCGCAAAGTGCAAGAGTCGCAATGAAAATGTAATCTTCAAATCCCCAAGTCTGTCTTTTTAAAAACTAATCATAGGGGCTTTGCCTTATTAATTATTATATCTTAAACTAGGTAATTGTCGCAAGCTATTTATGCAATCTTAATATAATTCTTTAAAGTCGAGCTGAAAATTGATTAATCGATTTTTACATTCTTACAATAAGTAGACATAATTGGTTTTATCTGTCAATTGACTATCGCGGATTTATTTAAGTCTCTTTACGTTTTGAGACCGCGGTAATGCAAAACCCAAATCTTTCGATGGTATCCGTCTGTCTCCTTGTCGTCTCATATAAATAAAATATTTCTTTTCGTATGCCGCATAGTGTAGCTGGAATGTCAAGAGAAAATTAAGAGCCTTGGCCGAGATAACATCAGATCGGCAAATGTATACTTATTTCCAAGGATTACCTTTTTGTTCATAGAAGTATACATGTTACTGAAAATACATTATATTGCATTAAATTACATTACATTACATTGCATTAGATTAGATTACATTACATTACTTTACTTTAAATGACATTACATTACATTACATTACATTACTTTACATTACATTACATTAAATTGCATTACATTGCATTACATTGCATTGCATTACATTGCATTACATGCATTACATTGCATTACATTGCATTACATTGCATTACATTGCATTACATTGCATTACATTTCATTACATTTCATTACATTGCATTACATTGCATTACATTGTATTACATTGCATTACATTACATTGCATTACATTGTATTAGATTGCATCGCATCACATCACATTGCATCACATTGCATCACATTGCATTACATTGCATTACATTGCATTACATTGCATTACATTGCATCACATTGCATTACATTGCATTACATTGCATTACATTGCATTACATTGCATTACATTGCATTACATTGCATTACATTGCATTACATTGCACTACATTGCACTACATTGCACTACATTGCACTACATTGCACTACATTGCACTACATTGCACTACATTGCACTACATTGCACTACATTGCACTA
>NC_046662.1:61637598-61658837 GCF_010883055.1 Belonocnema kinseyi | reverse complement strand
AATGAATAATTGTAAAAAGTAATCCCTAATTTTTCGGCCCTCGTACAGCATCTTTATAAAGGCCAAGAAAATTGAGCTGGCAGGAACAGCAACGAAACCACGATGCTCTCTCCCTGACACCCGAGAATCAATACCAAAAAAAGAGTTTTTTTGTTTTCTTTTTTAGAAATTTTTAAATAATATTTCCAGATTGCAATAGAAAGATTTTATAGTAATTGTCGAAATCTGGTCGTTAGATTCTTGGTTTTATAGCTGGAAATACTGCAAATTAAAATGATATGAGAAATTTACAGTTTTATAAAGAAATAAAAGATTTGTTACTCAAATTTTTAAAAAAATCATTAACTCAACATCATGATGAATAAAAAAATATTGAAAGTATTAATATTAAGAGTAGACAAACTATACAGGAACAATTTATACACCTATTATATAGAATATGTGAGTATCGAATCTTATTTGAAAATACACAAAACTAGTGATTCTGCGCAAATAAACTTTGTGCTTTGAAAGTCTGTGAATTATCTCTATATCTATTGATCTTGCTTAAAATTGGGTGACGGACATCTTTGCATGTTGCAGCTTTCCACCTGCCCAACTATACATGTCAGTGGGCGGTTGGACAGCCGGGCACGCCTATGTGTGTACTTCCAAGACCACAGGAACCCGTCTGCGCACGTGTACAGATGTCAGTTTCCTAACCGTACACGTGCAGAGAACTCACTTGCCCAACTGTGAACGTGTACAGATATCACTTGTCCAATTTCATACTTGCACAGATGTCGCTTGTCCAACTGTGCACGTTGACAGATATATCTCACCCAACATTTACGTGTAGGTCTTCACGTAAGGGTGTATATATGAGTGGTCCCCCTTAATTTATTGCATTCTCTGAAATCCTTGAATTCTCTTAATTCTTTGAATTCTACGAATTGCTTGAGTGCTATTCATTCCTTGAATTCTATTGATTCCTTGAACTTTCTTCATTCCTTGAATTCTTCGAATTACTTGAATTCTCTGAATTCTTTGAGCTCCATGAATTCCTTGAGTTTCTTGAATTCTTTAAATTCCCTAAATTCCTTGAGTTCTCTGACACCCATGAGTTCTTCAACATTGAATAATTCTAACTGTTAACAATTTTTTACACGTAGATATAAAGGACCACCGTCGTATAAACCCTTACGTCAGGACAGAAAGGAGAACAGTTGGAAAGTGATAGCTCTGCACGTGCACAGTTAGAAAAGTAACAGATGTGCACGTGCAAAGTTGGGTAAGTATAAGTTGCGCACGTGCACAGTTAGGTAGGCATTAGCTGTGCACGTTCACATTTATGAAAATGGTATCTGTGCAGGTCAAAGATCATAGGAAACCATCTGTGCACGTTGAAATTTCCACGTGCACAGGTTTCCGTCTGTCGACGAGGTGCGCCGTCTTTCGTCTGGCCATCGACGAACACATTTGGGCACTTGCGAAGTGATGTTCATCCTCGTAAAATTTAATTCAAATCCCACCAAACCTTTGCAAATATTTTAATATTCATTTAAACCTGCAATATCTTTTATTAAGTAGTAGAAATACCAAAGTTTTTGAAAAATGTTATGCTCTCTTTTTTGTTGCAGAGTTAAGTTCACAGGCTATTCGTCGCAGGAGACCTTCTTCTTCTAACACAAATTATTTACCTGAAAGCCCTCTGCCTCCTGCCGAGACTTATCTTCGTCCCAGATACAGGTCTCTTGCCACAATTGTTGAACCTGCTTCCAGGTTAGTGATTCTTCAATTTGTCGATCGTTCTTTAAACGACAAACAATCATTTTGGAATTCCGAGAAACTTCGATCGAATGATCATATTGGAGCGTACGAATATAATGTCCTTATAGTTTATAGTTTTTTTTATGTCGGAACCTAAATTGTGTCTCTATAAAGGAGGTAAATTAATTTAAAAAACTGTTTTCATGCACAAAGAAATATAGATCTTAAAATTTTTTTAATTGATTAATAAGCTTGTGGTTTGTCAAACGAATTTTAACTCTTTTAAAATTATTTTAAATAATTAAAAAATGCTTAAAAATAAGTTTTTTAATACTAAATAGCAAATTTAAAAATGAAAAGACTTGATTCGAAGCTTAAACATTTAAGTGAAAAAAACCACCTTCTCAAAATGGTAAAATCCTTAAATTTATTTTTTGTTAATCATACTCGTTTAACTGGTAAAGAGATTATGCATTTTTTATTACAAATTGCTTACTTTTTTGAGATGATTGATACTGAGAAAAACAGTTGGTTAGAAGATCATTTTTACAGCATAAGGTTGGCGGATCCAGAAAAGAAAAATCGTGAGAAGAGACATTACCGTCTCCTGAGGAAAGACTATTCTACGCCTCTAGTTCCACCTACAAGACTTCCTTCTCCTGATGGACACGGATGTGGACTTGAACAACTCCCGTTTATTCGACTCATTCCAAATGTAAATTTTCGCCACATATATGTATTTCAAAGATTCAAATTTCCTACCAATAAATATATTAGAATTAAGACAGGACTTTATACGTTTGGGAAGGTTCCAGCCGAAGAACAAATTGTGTTAGTATCATCCGATGGTAACGTCATTGCCATATTGGAGACTTATAATGTTCTGGCCGGAATATATAAAAATATTGGTCACAGAAAAAAACGTGTGAAAGTAACTCCTTTGCTTAAAGTTATCCCATTGGAGGAGGAAGAACAGAATGACACACCAGTAGGTACACGCCACTCAATTTTGTTTAGTTTTAAAGTACAGAATATAAACCAACGAGCAGATAACAATCTTTTACATAATTCATTCAATTAAATGTAACATTATAAAATATATTGTTTGGGAACCGAAGTCAGATCCAAATCTTGCAAGATACTAGTCGTTTTTAAAGCTTCAAACATTCGTCAGTGCCCGAGCCAGTCTCTTTTTGAAGCATGTAAATAAACGCATTTGTATTCCATCAAGAAAATCTTTTAGGAATAAAATGGCACTCTCGCACAGTCCTCAAAACCAATAATTTACTGTTCATGAACCGCTATAGGCTGTGCTTCTTGAAAGATTAATGAAATTTGGTTAAGAAAATCTGGGAATTATATTTTTAAGATCCTTGAACTCTTACATTTTTCAATTTTATTTTGCGTGGAACAATATATAAAAACTATTGTGACGAATTTAACAATATTATGATTCTGCTATTTTATTTGAAGGAAAATCACTCGAATAAACTCGCTATTAATTAGGAGTAATTCGTAATTTAGAATGGTCAATATTATGTGAATCACCTTGGACAAAACATTGAATGCACTAGGTCAGTGCTTCAAAGGAATGTTATATTTAATATGATTGATGTAGAAAATTTGAAATATATTTCAAAACTCTGTTTAATGCAAGTCTAGCTCTTATTATCCTTCTCCCCTTGTCCAGGTCTCGATTCAAAAACGAATAGAAATTAACCGTGCAGCAAGTGCAAAAGTTTCTGAGAAGACCACACCAGACTTCTGAGTGCAGCCTTTTGATACAAGTCATGCCTTCTTTTTATCTTGTTAATTCAGAGCTTCCTTAATTGGAATTTCAACTATCCTAGCATACTTGACATTTTCTTAGTCTTTTTGAATATTTCCGGGTAAAATTTCAAATTCTCCTCGCGGCCTTCCCCTAATTTTAGTCGCCACTGTACGTAGTCTTTCAGGACCTCTTATCTCCACAGAGACGCCCTGAACTGAAATCGGTTCCCTCAGGGCCTCTTTCTCACAATCCTCTTCGCCTGACGATTTCGCAGCTTCTGACCCTTCCCTTCGATGAATCACGTTCTGACGATCCACAAGTTAAACAGACATCAAAGGAATCATCACGTTTTCTGTTTTACTCAAAGATGTTTTAATTTATGTGCAATTTTTTAACTTCTCCCGCAACCCTTTCATGATAAAACTCTTAAAGGTCCCCTGTGCTCGAGGTTCAACGACGATTTTCAAATCTCGTATTGAATTAATCCTTCTCACCGCGACAATCCAGTCCCGATACGCCTCCTACTGTTCATAGCATCCCACAAAGATACACTTCTGCAAACACGATTTAAATTTTCCTTTGCTCGGTGTTATGTTAAAAGTGAAAGCTTTGTACCCGAAAGTTATAAAATAAACTACGTCTGCTCTTCTTCCGTTCCGCAGTACTGTGCCTTTCGCTTTAATTTCCGCAGACGCACTGCTAGAGAGACTCAACGAACGCTGATTTGGTTTTTCGAAAGATTGAAACCACGCTACGCCGTGGCACATACGTGACTTACAACAACTATGTAAAACACATTTACACAAAAATCCATACGATTTGAAGTTGAGCGCGGATTGAACTTCAAATTTAAATGAAAATGTTTCGTCACTTTCCTATTTATCATTATTTTATTTCGCGACATTTTAAAATTGTTCACCCAAAATCATCATATTTTGACCGCTATCCCAACATTGAGTCTTTCGTGCATCAATTTCCTCGATTAACTTAACGTTTAACGTTTCTGAGGTCGACAATTCGCCACGGGATTAGATTACATAACAAAAGTTTCCATAGTTTTTCGTCAGACTTGGTTAAAATCTGCCTCCACTGTCTTTCATTTATCGATTGCATAAAAAAATTTGGAAATATGATCGCACACGTCGTCACTTTCTTGCATGTATTGTAAAATGAGTTGCTTTAACAACTTGGCTTTCTTGAAAGGTCCCTTGGATTGACGAGGCGAGTGCAGCTTTATCCAAGCAGCGTTTGAAGATGCACATTCTTTTATCTGACTCAGTACCGATGGACTAATCACCAGAATCAGGTCTGAACGTCTATTTCGGTTTGCCTCTTTCCATTGTTTAGTCGCGGGTTTGGCCGTTGCATCACCTGCCACTACCGCTGTCTTGGGCATCCTACCGCTCACATAAATCCACGCGAACTATTTGCACTAAAGACATTTTGATTTTCTTTCAAAACACTTTACAAAATAAGATGCTTTCACTCAATTACATGGTGTCATACTTCATAAAGCGAAACAAAGCTTTTAGCTTATGTAGAACGAGGTACTATCCATAGATCTTTAAGTAAAATCAATACAACTGACATTAACCTGTAATTAATTTCATAGTCTCACAAAAGTTAAGTATGACGCACTTCCACGGCTGTAGGTAATGTAGCAAATGAAGAGTCCTAGAGACAAACGAAGCCCAGAAGACGAGCAAAGTGGCATTTATAATTATCAATGACGAGAGCAGCGTTGCCACGATCAAATTATTCACACAAGCTAAGCTTTTCTGGCACGTGCAAAATATTCACTACATGACAAAATTACTGTTGAAAATTTTATATTATTACAGAAATCAAACAAATGTTGATTCTCTTATTATTATTATTCTACATTTTCGTAAACAACTTGGCCACTCTCAGTATATCTTAAATAAATATGTTCGGGTTTTTTGTAGACAATTTATCAATATTTATTGCCCGAACAAAACAAATTTCCATCAATTACATCATTTTCATTTCTCTCTATGACTTTTTTCCATCTTTTTACCACCCTCATTATACCGCATTCCTAAAAACTTTGGGATTTTTCTATGAAAGCCCGATACAAGTGATTTTTGAGATTAAAAGGTAATAAGATGATAAGGCAAAGCATTGTAGCCAAGGCTTAAAAATATTTTTTGGTAGCTATTTTCCCTGAATGCATATACCATTATTGATGAGGTGAGTGCCAAAAATCACTTTAATCGGTTTTGTATTGAAAATCCCCAGACTTTTTACAAACACTGTACTATCAAGATGTTCAAAGGATCTCAGAAAGTCATAGAGAGGAATAAAAATTATGTAATTGATTCAACTTTGCTTTCTCTATGCAATAAATAATGATCGGTTGTCTACAAAAAAACCGAACGGAATTATTAGCCCATCTAATATTTTCACTAAGCAATTAGAGATTTTTTGATTTAGAATAAGGAAGTATCTTGGCCATCGAAAATAGTAATTTTTCACTAATCTTTATTTAGACCACTTCTCGCTTTGAAAATTTGCGAATTTCAATATTAACTAATTCAATTTTAAAAGTTTGGATTCAGGTGGGCAATAAAGTATTTTTTGTGTATGAAAAAAAAATCCAATAAGCTTATTCAGGCACTCAATTCCTAATTATTATTGCCTCCTTAAATCAAAAATGGTGAAATTTAAGTAATTGGCAATTAAATTTTACAAATTCAATTTGTAAAAGTGAGCCACCGAAGATTAATAGAAAATTAGTGATTCGATTGGTAGATATATTTTTTAATTTAATAGTGCAGGGCGATTAATTGGTTGATGCAATAAAAAAAACATTGAACTATATATGACATTTTAAGGGAGTTTATAAAAGTGAAAAACGTAAGGATTAAAAAGCTTAATAAAATAACGGGATGGTGCAACATTCTTAACTCACTACAAATTAAGACCAATAAAAGTGTTTTTGCAGATTAAAAAGAGAATTGTTTAAATAAAGATAATGAAAAAATGTTACAATCTTGAAATTATAATGTATCCATGGTCTATAAATTAATTATGCCTAATCAGGGTCTTTATGCGCTACTTTTCAACAGAGTTCTATTTTCGATTATCACAATTTCTTTCAGGTGTACATTTGTCTGATTTTCCATCAAAAATTGCAATTATTTATCAAAAGTTTGATCAATTATTTTGTACCTCTACTGAAACGCATTTATCAAGTAAACATTTGTCGTCAACGGTGACTCTGATGAAATGTAAATATACCAAAATGATAAAAATGACACCTTATATCTATTAGATAACGATTATAGAGGACATATTACTCGCATATGATATGTAATGACGAACTGAAATAATCAGTAGTTACACTGTTTTCCGAATTACTCATTATTATATTAATCAGTTTCTTCTCTTCTTGCAAAAAATGAGGAACGTTTGTACTCTACTCTTCACTCTGGCCATCATCTTTAATTTTATTGGTGAATATGATAATATAATGATATATTTTTAATGGCATTCTTCTTTATGATAGTTTGATGTGATCGCCCAAATTTTCGATCTCTAGTATTAAACAGATCTTTAGGTTCCGAAAATCATAGAGTCCTAAAATAAAAAAAATGTTGTCGCTACCTGTCTGCATGTGCGGTTACCGGATTTGTTTGGTGACGCTAGCTTTCGAAGAATTTGTCCAATAAATTTGCTTTGATGCACTTTTCAAAACCCTAAAATAAAGGTCTAGTTTTTAAAGTAAATATTTCCGATAAAAAATTTTGAGAAATTTTATGATTAAAAAAAATATGTTTGAGAATTTTTGAAATATTTGCCAAAGTTTCTGGTACATGCCAAAAATAATTGCAATGAGAATATGATCAGAATTTGATGGACAAAAGTCCGTTTCCAAATTTTTAAAATGCGCTCACTTTTTGAATTTGTATTCAAAATGGATGGTTAACGTACCAGGCTTTCAGTTTTCTATACTGAAGGAGCATGTTAAAGGCCAATCAAATAGAATAATTTTTTCAAACGTTATCGTACTCACAGACAGACATACAAACATGCAGACATACAGACAAACATTCGTGAAAACCAGTTTTTCGGATTCAGAGGGTCTTTAAACATGGACATTTGACAAAAATGGGGGGGGGGCAAATTTTACACAAATTTAATTCCCTTCTCTGATGAAATTTAAAAATACTTTCTTTCTTGTTATAGAGTTAAGTTCACAGTTCGAGTGCTTACCTAATGGTGAACCTATTCCTGGCGTTCCTCGTGGCGAAGTTTCTCCTTTTTCTTCTCCTGCTGGAAATCATTTACTTGAGAAGTTGCTTCCTCCTGTCGAGACTACTTTTCCTGCCAGGTCCAGGTCTCCTGTTGCAAGTGCTCCTCCTCCACGCAGGTTAGTGAAACATCTGATGGACACGATCAGACAAACGATTGACATTTTTATTTTTATCGCTTCGGCAACTTCAGTTTGTCCATCGTTTTTCGATCTATGGACGATCATCGCGGCATAGCGAGCACAATTTATTACATATATTTTACAGAAATAGAATTCGCACAAAAATATCTTATTTTTATAATCGCAATCAAAATTGCACTTCATCATATGCAGGATGGGACTTTTTCATTGCCGCACGCAAATATCTCTGTTGGTAAGCTAGATACGAAAAAATTGTTTGATAATAGTTGTTCAGGAAAATGAGGGCCATCAGACTGTACTAATAATTGTGACGTTATTAGTGCGTTTTTACCATTTAGATCCTCGTCCAACACCGTGAAACTTTTTTCTACAACATTTCTCACGAAAACGCATATCTTCTCTAATCAGCCGTCTAGACCTTGTTTAAGTTTCTACGACCCTGAAAGGACCTCAAAGGTCATCGGGTCACATGACCTTTATGCATATCTGAACGTACCATTTTGTGTTCTTTCGATTGGCGGGTCAAAAATAGGGGTTTTTATTTGAAAAATAAAATTTGACCTTGAAATAACCTTCAATGTCAACGCCAAGGTCAGCTTCAAGTTTGCCATCTAGATCCTCGTACAAAACCCTGAAACTTTTGTTAAAAAAATATTTCTCAAAAACGCATATTTTCGCTGATGGATGGGGAGTGGGGAGGGTCCGATACATTTTGATGATCCTGTACATAACATTATTATATATGTATATTATTATATTATATTGTTATGTTCTCCAATATTATTGGGAACTTCTATTGAACTCCAATTTGATACCACACAAAAAAAATGGTTAGTTGGGCCAACTATTCAGTTTGTAAAATATGGCACTGCTATTTTGCTGTTTGAGAGAATCATTTACTTAGTTCCTGCTACTAGCCTCTCAATATTTAATCTCGACCTTCTAAAGGTCACTCTAAAAAATTAAAAACTATCTTTTCTGATGTAAAATTTTCTGTTTTTTTCCGAATCCGGTATCAAAAATAGGGGTTCCCATTTAAAAAATGACTTTGACTTTCAAATGACCTTGAAAAATGACCCCAATGTCACAGTTATTAGTACAGCCAGATGGCCCTCATTGTCCTAAATAAATTTCGTCCAAAATTTTTTTCATATCTGGCAGTAAAGAGGTTATATATTCTTCTTATTATAACGCTCATGTGCCGTTTAAATATTTTTGAACTTTAAAACCTAGAGTTTTTAGTGCTCGATCTAAATCGCTGGCTTTTTTTGAGACGATCGATATTTACATCAGAAAAGCAGTTGATTAGATGATCATTTTTACAGCACGAAGATAACGAATCCAAACGAGAACATTCATGCAAAGCGACGCTATCGTTTCGTTGCGAAAGACTATTCCATGTCTGTAGTTCCACCTACAAGGCTTCCTTCTCCTGATGGACTTGGATGTGGACTTGAACAACTTCCATTTATTCGTCTAATTCCTAAATCGAATCTTCACCACATCTATGTACTTCGAAGATACAAATTTCCTGCCAATAAGTACATTAAAATTAAAACAGGAGTTTACACGTTTGGAATTGTTCCAACTGGAGAACAAATTGTGTTGTCATCACTTGATGGTAACGTCGTTGCTATATTGGAAACTTATAATGTTCTGGCTGGAATATATAAATATGTTGGTCACAGGAAAAAACGTGTGAAAATAAATCCATTGTTTGAAGTTACCCCATTGGACAAGGAAGAACTCAGTGACATACCAATAGGTACCCGCCAATCAATTTTTACGAATTTTAAAATACAGAATGTAAACTACCGTTCATACAACAATCTTCTACACAATTCGTATATTTAAATGCAGCACAATAAAATATATTGTTTGTGATCCGAAATTGTATCAAAATCTTACATGTACATAAAAATTACATTAAAAAGTCAATGTCTTATGGTTTTTGAGACTTTAATCATTTATTAATGTCCCAGCCAGTCTTTTTTAGAATCCAATAAAAAACTTCATGGAATTTGCTAGGTTGAAAAAATTAATATTAAATTTAAAAGTTTCTTATATATTTTTCAGTTTTTAACAAGTGTTGGTTATTTATATTATCGTTATAATAATTTAAAATCATTTTAATGTTAAGAATTGAACTCTTTTAACAAAAGCTATACAGAGGGTTATTCTATTTCCTGTATATAAGAGTTGTAAAGGTTTCAAGCGATTTTCATAATATTTGATTAAACTTCAGTGTTGGATAAGTGAACTTTGTAGTTAATATAGTTTACCAACTTTTTCAAAATTCAGGGAGTTACATGATTTTGAATTTTGAGGCTTGAATTTATTTAAATACCGTATCTCTCAAACCCTTCATTGCATATTAATGATTTTTTTCAGATTCAGCATATAATTTATATGTTTCAAATGTAATTCAGAAAGAACAACAATATCAAAAATAGGCTCAAGAAATAAAACAAATTATTTCAGTTTCTCGATAGAAATCGTATAATAAATATTTTTTAAATAAACCGAAATTCTTCATTGATCTGAATTTTTGGTTTCTTTAGACAAATTTATAATTAAATTGTTAATTGATTGATACGTATTATTATTTGTTATAAATAAGTTAAAATATCAAATAGTGAACATTATCGATTATTCGTTTTCAAAGTAGTATTTTGCTGATGAAGTTACTTGCTTTTATCGACAAGTTGTTCGTTTATAAATTTGCATTACGAACCATTACTGGTAAAGACGCTTATTAATAACTAAGATAAAAATTCATTCTTTCTGTTTTCAAATATCCACCCTGAGATTTTTTTTAAAGACTTGGCTTATAAAATTAATAAAAGATATTAAATGACAAATTTTAATATAAATAGGCATAATTAAAAAAACCTAAATTACAGGGAATTAGAAAAAGTTTTTTCTATCTGACAGTCATAATGTGTATTTATTTATAATATTTGTTTTTGAACATAAAAAATAATATTGAACGAAACATTTTTATGATTTTTTTTACCTTGTCCATAAAATCAAGTAATGTTATCACCAAAATGTTACTTTAAAACGAAAAAAACTAAATAATGTTTACTATTTGCTATTATACTTTGCTAACAATTAACATTAATGTTATTTATTATAAACAAATTATAATATTAAGTATATTTTGAATTATCGATGTTTCGTCAGTATTTCATCTTAGCAATAGGTAAACACAAATGACATTAATATTATTTGTAATAAGCAAATGATAGTATCAAATTGTGAGCATTATCAATAGTTAATTTATAAAGTAACAAAGAAAAAGCTATAGGTCTAAATTCAGATGAACTTCAAGCATCTGTGTTTTTTAGGCACTATGTATATAAAAACTTGCATCAGGTCTGGGCCTTTAATGATCTTCTGAAAACACCTTATCAACGCAGGATGCACACTTATCAGGTACTTTTACCAGAATTTCACAATTTCTGGGTTATTATTTGGTCTTGCCTTCTTTAGTTACTCATGTCCTCCAATTTGGGAACATCGGTGTCTTGATAATTATTTTTCTTTACACTCAGTTCGCGATCGAACGTTCTCTCATCTACCTGAATGGTTTGATTTTATTACCTTCTTGCACTACTTTACTTGTACCGATGCTGATCGTCTATGATGGATCTTGATTCCTATCTGGGGCGAAGAATGCAATTTTAGGCCTAGCTTTGCGGTCCGACGTTCTAACGGCTGTCACAGCTGCACATTATACAAGAGTTTGCACCTATGACGCAGTTTCCGATGCGTTTAAAACCCTAGGTATAACCTTGCTCTTCAGGTATTTTGTTTAGTGCACGCAGATCTGTTGGGATATTCATCTTTTGGCAGAGAATACCTTTTTATTGGTTCTACATATGTGAGCTCTATTAAAACATGACCAAATTTCATTTAAGGTGCTGCAGTTGTTTTGGGATTTCGCCTTTCACATCATCGTTACAAATGTCCAGGTGTGGTTCTATTGAATACGGTACTTGATGTACATTTTTTTAGCATCCATGCCTTTAGTTTCAATTAATTCTTCGTTCTCCACATCTTTTAAGGGAAGTTTATCAATAGGATTCTGCTGTTCTACTTCCAGTTTACTGGCAGCTATTTCAATAGCCGAAAGAATTTTTTTACAGATATTGAGTGTTTCTGATTTCCTAGAAGATATTGAGTGTTTCTGATTTCCTAGATTCTGTTGATTTAGTTTTTTGGCTAGCTCTAGGTACTTAAGTATGACCAGTCGATGGTTTTCTCTCCTTACACTTTGCTCAGATTTTCACCGAAAAAGAAAAGGCAGCCTCCTGTTTAATCTCTATTACTCGGTCTTCCGAGATAAGAAGATTATTTCTGATGTCCTTAATCTTACCTACAAGTCTTTCTGTTAAAACCTTCTGTGTGTTAGGATACTTTGCAGCAAACTTTGTCCTGAAGTTCTACAGACGCTCACCAAGTTCACCAAGTCCTCTTACATTGTGGTATCCTACTTGATGCCTCTTACCAGCTGTAGCTCCAGGGACGGCCCGACTGTCCTTGAAAAGCGACAATCATTCAAAAATACGCCAGATACTCTTCATGATCAATTCTGGGCTTTGTTGTGTCTCATCGTTCCTTTATCCTTCGTTGTCTGCCTGTCTGGAATGATAATCTACGTACGCAGCGATCCCGTTATATATTATCAGTCACGGACGAGTTTTTTTAATGCAATCAAGTAATCTGATAAGAGCAGTGTGGCTAATTTGACATATTGAGACCGACTATATCAGCAATAATTTTAGTTAATATGGGGCAAAGTTTTGTTTTGTAGCCCATCATTTACGGGCTGGCTTGCAGTCAAGTACTATTGGGAAAGTATACTTTAGAATTAAAGTAGTTTTCCAACTTTTTGAAAATTTAGGGAGTTGAAGGATTTAGAATTTTGGGACCCAAATTTTTATAAAAACACCGGATCTCCCAACCGGCTGATTTAATTTTAATTATATCAAAGTTCAGATCACCTTTTAAAACGCAATTCTTATTTCATTTAAGATTTTTTTTTTTTAGGAAAATTTATAATTATATTAAGAATTATTGATATGAGCAAGCGATTTTCGAATTTCCATTGTTAGAAATGTTCTGTTAATATAATAAGCAAACAAATTTTTATTTATTCCTTTTCATCTATCTATTAATTAAGAACTTTCCTACTCTCAATAACTCTTGGATTTGAAGGGAAGGGGTGTGATCAAGCGAAAAGAAATTGATAAGTAATATTATTCGCTATGACCAAATTATAATATCAAATAGTGAACACTCTTTATAATTTGTTTTAAAAGCAATATTTTGGTGATAAAATTACTTTGTCTGTAATAGGCAACATGGTACTTGATCACAATACTAATTGTTAATTCTGTAAATAAATGATTAAATGCTTATTTGTTGTTTATTTCCTTCTGCTTTTAAAATTTCGCACTAAGCACTTATCTATTTATTTTTCATATATTAATCAATTCAATCGGTTGCCAGAAATTTAAAAATCAATATGAATATAAAAGCAAATGATGATTATGAAAAAAATGTATTGACCCTACAAGCACAACATTCATCTGCATTGAATCAATCTCGTAAACATTTAAAATTAGAATATTGTGAGATAATATTTCACTTTATTTATAATCCAATAATATTTAATGCAATTTTCTGTCCAAAATCTTCCACTGAATTAAATTTTGTAAAGTGTGAAATAAATATTGTATTCTTATTTTTTATTTGAATCACAATTCACCATATTTACAGCAGAAACCGTCATTTTGGTAAGAAATTTGGTAAATTAATTAAACAAAGTTTGTAAAGTATTATACAATTTTTTATACAAATTACTAATTGTAAGTACATTAATATATTTAATCAAAATAAATCTTTTTTCAATAAAAATGATTATTAAACGTTTCAGAATATACAATTGACAGCGTGGACATTTGTTTTCTTTATGAAGGGAAAAATTCAAGTTACTGAGTTTTTCCTAAATTATTTTTCCGTAAAAATTTTATGATTAGGGACATCCAGATTCAAACGTTTTCATTGATTTTTTCAGTTTGCTGATTTTTACCTACTGCCCTTTACTTTACAAAGGCAGCGATAGGGATTAGTATATCTAAACAAATGTTGTAGAATATTAATTAGATGCGCTGTTGTGGAATTATTTCCTGATTAAATATGTTCTATAAATCAGGATCGCCGAACAGGCAAATAAATATATACTTCATCGCACAAATTTGTTTTTCGATTCCAGCAGGTGTTAAAACGTAAATGGTATAGCGTATCTCTTCTACAAGATCATAATGTTGCACCATCTACCATGTTCTGATGTCGCCACTATTGACGGTAAAAATTTTTTGACTATCAGATTTTTAGTGAAGTTTAGTGCAGTGCAGTGCAAATAAGTAAATATAGACGAGGAGACTACTTATCGGGAGATGAGGAGGAATTCCAGCAGTTAAAAGATCGCATAAGACGTGTGGAGACAAAGTATGACTACCCTCGTCGGGGAAAAAAAGACAGTAAGTAAAATGATTTTAAGGTTAGAGGTAAAGATTGTTACATGGCTACAATGGATTTAAAAGGCACTTTCCATTTGTTTTCAGTTGCAAAAGCAGACAGGAAATATTTAAAATTTGAGTTTAGAGATATAGATTATGAATATGTTTGTCTACCTTTTGGTATACGATATACTATCACTAAAATGATGAAACCTGTTATCTCCTATTTACGAACCTTAGGTTATGTCTCAGTAAATTATCTAGATGATATTTGATTATTCCGTTATTTATTTGAATGATGTCAAAGAAATGTAGACGAAACATGCAAAATATTAAAAAGATTATGATTCATTATCAAAGAAAATAGAGCGAATTAATTTCACGTTCTAGACAATAGTATCTCGGTTTCATTTGTGATTCTGAAAAAATGACAGCGGAAACTTTCGATTGAAAAAATATATAAAGTTAAACAACGCATTGCAATAATTGAAGAGACAAAACAATATAAAGTAAGGGATTTTGCAACTTTTATTAAAATGTTAGAATCTTGTTTTCGGACATTGAAATATGGTCAATCTATATTAAACTTTTCGAAAGAGAATAAATGTTAGCTCTAGAACGCAATAATGACGAGTAAGAGCCGTTCATTCTAATGCCAAACGGCTTAGTAAACCATCTTGAGTGGTGAAAGATAAATATAAAATCAGCAAAAAATAATATAAAAATGTTTAAACCGGCAATAGAAATGTTTACGGACGCGTCACTATCGGGATGGGGTGCTTGCAGTAATCAACAGCGGATCCACGGGCACTAGAGCGTACAAGAAAGGTTGCAACATATTAATAATTTAGAAATAATGGCTGTCTTTTTTGGGCTCGAATGCTTCGCAAAAAAATTAAAGAATTGTAATATTTTATTAAGAATGGACAACACCGCACCAATAGTGTACATTAATAAAAATGGCGGAGTGCGTTTCTCAAAATTAAGCAATTTAGCCAAAAGAATCTGGGAATGGCGTGAAAAGAATGCAGACCTTGAATCCGGAAGTCTGGAACCGAATTCAGAATATGCCTTATTGAAAAAAAATTTTCAAACTGTCACTCATGTTTTTGGCTATCCAGAGATTAATCTTTTCGTAGCAAGAACAAACGCTAAGTATCAAAAATATGTATCTTTGAAAAAAGACCCAGGAGCAATTTCCGTAGATGCATTTACCATAAAATGGCAACTACATTTCTTTTACGCAATTCCTCCTTTCTCGATTATACTACGTACACTTAGTAGGCAACCACACCCTTTGTGGGCAAGGATTACCCTGGTTGCCGTGAGTTTATCTGTGAGGACCTCAAAAAAAGATTAATTCCTGAAGAATCAATAGGTATTATGCTCTTATCACTAAGCGATTCATCTAACAGGAAGTACGGCAGTGGATTAAAACAATGGTAGTTTTTTTGTAAACATCGTCATATTGATCCTCTTCTATTCTCAATATCAAATGTACTAACGTTTCTCACTACAGAGTTTAAAAAGGCTGCCTCTTGTGGGTCACTGAATTCCTTTCGTTCGGCAATTACGTTACTTTGTGGTTCTAAGATAGGATAAGATCCGCAGATAAAAAAAATTTGTAAGGGTATCTATAACTTTTGACCCCCTAATGCTACATGTGATTGTATATGGGATCCGACGTTAGTCTTAAATACCATACACCAATAGAGATCGAATTATAAATTAACTTTAAAAAGGTTAACTTTTAAACTAGTGACCTTGCTGGCTCTCAACACGGGTAATCGAATGCAGGCCTTATCAGGCCTTATCGGGCCTCATCGATGGGAGAAATATCGAACAAAAACTAATAGGATCGAAGTAAAATTTCCAGATAAGATCAAAACCTCGGCTGTCAGTGGACAACAATCTACGCTTGTAATTCCGTTTTAAATAGAAGATTTGACTTTGTGTCCGGCAACTGCCCTCAAAGATTACTTAGACAAATACAAAGCATGTAGAGGGTCGGAAAATAAATGATTCTTTTCTTTCAAAAAACCATCCTAAAAAGTGACGTCATAATCCTTAGGTCGTTGGATAAAAAGTGTTGGATCCTTAAGAGGAATCGGAATTGATCAATTTAGTACACATAGTACTCGTTACGTTCAATAGATTCTATATTTGCGAATTAGTTGATTATCAGAAGGGGTTCCGCTTTGTCAATCTCAAGTAAAAAATTCAAATGAAAGATCTAGTATAAGTATACATTTAGCAACTATGATGGTACTTTACAGTAAATGTTTTTTAGTTTACTATACATCAAAGCCGTAATAAACTGTGAACAAATACATTATGAACTCGAGGAAGGGGCGCGCAATACAAATAAATAATCAAACGAACTGATTTGTAAGTAAAGTTCTATCATAATTGTATAAAGCGCATCTTCCGTAGATGCCAGGTCCCGCCCTAACAATACGTTCCATATTCCTAACAAAATTTAATTGTTAGTAATCCCGAAAATTTTACGGCAAAAATATTGAAGAATGACAGAATGTAGCAAGCGAAATACAGTAGCAATTTTTTGACTGTGAATAGTGGCGACATCGGTACATGGTAGAAGGTACTATATTATGATCTGTCAAGAAGGGGCGCTTCATATAATTATTATAGAACTTCACTTACAGGTAAGTTCGTTTAATCATTTAATTTTCCCTGAAAAACTTCAATGTAAAATTTGAGACGTAATCAATTCTTTCTCTAATTATAAATGATGAGAATGTACATTATCTTGAAACATAATCTTATCGGCTTTCAAGAAAAGCTCTAAAAATTACTAAAGACCTTGAGACACGATAAATTCATAAATGTGCTGCAACTTTAAAGAATTTAGTACGTGAACATTTATCCTCGACGCTGACTCTGATGAAATGTAAACACCTCACAAAGATAAACTTGATGCTTATCATCAGTTATTTAACGAAAATAGGGCACTTATTACTTGTACCACGTATGTAATGTAAAACTATAATAATCAGCATTTACCTGGGTAATTAAATTATTCATTACTAAATCCATTAGTTTCTCCTCTTTCTGGACAACATGACAAGCGTTTCTACTCTGTTCTCATTGGCAATGATTGTTAATTCTATTGGTAAGTATAATATTATAATGATATATCTATGATTTGTGAAACATTGTCAAGCTTTATGCAACTAGCAATTGTTCTGACGTCATAATCATTTTAACCCGTAACTGGCACTACGGTAAAAAGATACCCCAACAAATTTTCGAGCTCGAATTAACCACACTGAATTCGAGAAAATTGACCACGTGTCGACTTTTAGTAGGAAATGACATCGCTAGCTAAAGGTAGAGTGGGTTGGTATAGAGCGGCAGACGTCCGCATACGCTGGACACCCGCTCAAAGTGGACCTTGTAAAACTGTGGGGTCTTTATTACCCATTGTGCCGTCAGTGTGAAAAAAGTGATTTTTAACAAAAATTTGTGCCATTGATATTAGTCATTTTCGTTCAATTTCCAACGTATGTTTATCGTTTAAAGTGAAATACATTTTTTTCATCATATTGCACACTTACAATCAAATTAATGCACGTAAAAAAATGCTTGCTTCCAATTACGCTTGCAATCGCCTGATGTGCCATGAGCACCGGGCAGGCCTTTGCAGCAACTCTGTAGGTTTAAAAGGGTAATCAAAACTTTGAAAATTGTTTTTTGTACTACTTTTGTATTTTCTATTTTTTATTACTATTTTTTCCATTCAAATAAAAGGTCCGTTCACTCAGCACTGCCACCAAGGCAAGTTGGAAAATGGAATACGCCATATTTTTTTGCTTTTTTTTGCTAATTTCATGCTAAAAAACAATTTTTTCGCTCTTTCAACTTCAGAGAAAAGAGTGGCGGCACTAGAAAGACGTCCACTCAGCCTCGCCACTAACCCCTCGCGATCAAGAAAGTTTTGAAAGTGGGAAAAACACCTTCAAGAATGTAAATATGATTTAGGGCTGCAAATTAATTACTCAAGACTTCAAAATTTCCCTCTTATTATAGTTTTCTTTCCCCAAAAAACTACCCTTCCACATAAAGGTATGCAGCAGAACATATATATGTATGAAAAAAGCATTAAAAGTAATAAAACTTTGAAAACACTGTTCGTTGATATTTTTTGCTCTTTTTTGCTCTCCGATTATATATAACACGTTCCCCAAAAACTACCCCTAAGTTATATATACCTACCCCTCATGACCAAAAACGTTTCAAAAGTTAGAAGACCACCTTTAAAAATGTAGGAATAATTTAGAACTCCAAGTTAATTACATGAAACTTGAAAATTTCCTTCTTATTATAATTACCGTTAAAACTACCCTTCCACGTGTAACTATGTAGCAGAATATATTTGCGTATGAAAAAGCATTAAAAATAATAAAACTTAGAAAACAGTGTTAGTTGATATTTTTTACTCTTTTTTTCTCTCCGATGATTTATAATACGTTCCCCAAAAACTAGACCTAAGTGATACATACCTAACCCTCCTAACCAAAAAAGTTTTAAAAGTTAAAAAACCACCTTGAACAATGTAAAACTGATTTAGAACTTTAAACTAATTAAATAAGACTCGAAAATTTCCCTCTCATTATAACTTCCTTAAAAACTACCCTTCCACGTAAAACTATGCAGCAGAATATATATGTGTATGAAAAAAAGCATTAAAAATAATAAAACTTAGAAAACAGTGTTAGTTGATATTTTTTGCTCTTTTTTCTCTCCGATGATACATAATACGTTTGCCAAAAACTACCCGTAAGTGAAACGTACCTACCCCTCGTGAAAAAAAACGTTTTAAAAGTTGGAAGACAACTTTGAACAATGTGAAAATGATTTAGACCTCCAAGTTATTTACATGAAATTTCCAAATTTCCCTCTGATTATAATTTCCCTTAAAACTGCCCTTCCACGTAAAAGTATGCAGCAGAACATATATATGTTTGAAAAAAGCATTAAAAGTAATAAAACTTCGAAAACACTGTTCGTTGATATTTTTTGCTCTTTTTTTTCTCTCTGATTATATATAATACGTTCCACAAAAACTACCTCTAAGTCATATATACCTACCCCTCGTGACCAAAAACGTTTTAAAAGTCAGAAGGCCACCTTGAAAAATGTAGGAATAATTTTGAACTCAAAATTAGTTACATGAAACTTGAAATTTTCCTTCTCATTATAATTTCCCTAAAAACTACCCTTCCACGTGAACGTATGAAACAGATCATATACACGTATGAAAAAAGCATACAAAATAATACAACTTAGAAAACACAGTTAGTTGATACTGTTTTATTCCTCGAAGATATATAATAAGTTCTCCAAAAACTACCCCTAAGTCATACATACCTACCCTTCGTGACCAAAAACATTTTAAAAGTTGGAAGACCACCATGAACAATTTGAAAATGATTTAGAACTCCAACTTATTTAACATGCTGCTTGAAAATGTCCCTCTTATTATGATTTTCCTTAAAACTACCCTTCCACGTAAAACTATGCAGCAGAAAGTATATGTGTGCGAAAAAAGCATTGAAAATAATCAAACTTAAAGAACAGTGTTAGTGGATACTTTTTTGCTCTTTTTTTGATTTCCAATTATAAATGATACTTTCCCCAAAAACTACACCCAAGTCCTACATACCTAACGCTCGTGACCAAAAACGTTTTCAAAGTAGGAAAACCACCTTGAACAATGTAGAAATAATTTAGAACTCCAAATTAATTACATAACACTGGAAAATTTTCCTCTCATTATAATTTCCTTAAAACTACCCTTCGACGTAAAAGTATGCAGCATAACATATATGTGTATCAAATAAGCATTACAAATAATAAAACTCAAAAACACTGTTAATTGATATTTTTTTTCTCTTTTTTTGCTCTTCGATGATATATAATAGGTTCCCCAAAAACTACCCCTTACTCATATATACCTAACCCTAGTGACCAAAAAGGTTTTGAAAGTTGAAAAACGACCTTCAACAATGTGAAAATGATTTAGAACTAATGTATAACTAAGGAGTAGTTTTTGGAGAACGTATTATATATAATCAGAGAGCAAAAACAGAAAAATAGTATCAACTAACAGTTTTTTCTGAGTTTTATTAGTTTTTATGCTTATTTATACACATATACGTTCCGCTGCATACGTTCACGTGGAAGGCTAGTTTTTGGGGAAAACTATACTTAGAGGAAACTTTTCAAGTGACAAGTAATTAATTTGGAGTTCGAAATCATCTTCACAATGTTTAAGGTGATCTTCCAAATTTTAAAACGTTTTTGGCCACGAGGACAACCGCAGGATTTCGCCAGGAGCGGGTGCTAATCTGAACAATTGCACCCGCTCCCAGCGAAATCACTGTAAAATTTCAGCCACAACCACGTCTCACGACCGTGTGATAGGTGGTTACAGTTTGTAACGGAATCAATACGACGATCCAGCAAAAACCTCATGCACCTTAAGAACACGGAGCAACCCAAGGACGACCGCCTTCTGCATTTTTCCCGCGAGTGCTTTAGCATATTGTTGACACACAGGGATGCTTTTTAGGCCATTAAGGGGGGATTCTTATATAGATGGCTCAAAAAATCGATTTTTTTTTTATTACATAAATCGATAGTATTGTATTTCGAAAGTATTCTCTGAAATTTTCAGAGCGAAATATAGTACGGTTACGATGCTATAAGTTTTTCCGCGAACTTCCTTCGTCGCGCCACGCATCTGGGC